>NW_007246539.1:203857-271461 GCF_000164805.1 Carlito syrichta
ACTTCCTGAGGCAGAGAGAGAAACAGAGGCCACACTGGAACAAACATTTCATGGAATCATTCAAGAAAACTTCCCTCATCTCATCAAGGATGAAAAAATTAAAACATAAGAGATTCAGAGAACCCCTGCAAGACAACAAATGAGAAGACCAACTCCCAGACATATAATAATTCGCCTAAACAAAGTAGCTATAAAAGAAAAAATCCTAAAGGCAGCAAGAGAAAAAGGCCAGACTACCTACCAGGGAAGAACAATTAGAATAGCAGCAGATTTATCCACAGAAAACCTTCAGGCTAGGAGAGCCTGGAGCCCTATCTTCAAAGTTCTAAAAGATAAACACTTCCAACCAAGAATAACCTACCCAGCCAAACTAAGCTTCATTAGTGAGGGAGAATTGAAATCTTTTCCAGATATCCAATCCCTAAGAACCTACGCTGCCACCAGACCACCTCTGCAAGAAACACTTAAGAAAGTACTGAACACAGAAGAAAAGGAAAAGAGAACAATAACATTCTTCACAAGAGTACAGGCAAAAGATTAAAAACACACATGAACCAACTCCAAAACCAAAAGAAAGACAACAAACAAACAGGAACAACAACTCTGTAAGAACCTTATGACAGGGATCAACTTTTGCATTTCAATTGTTAGCCTAAATGTGAACGGACTAAATGCACCACTGAAAAGACATAGAATGGCAAAATGGATAAAATGTCATCAGGCAACAATCTATTGCCTTCAAGAGACTCACCTCACTAGAAAGGACACCCACAGACTCAAAGTAAGAGGATGGAAAGCAAACTTTCAGGCAAACGGAATACAAAAGAAAGGAGGTGTAGCGATCTTAATTTCAGACAAAATACCCTTCAAGCTATTAAAAATTAAAAAAAAAAGATATAGAAGGCAACTACATAATGATAAAAGGCTCAATCCATCAACAAGAAATATGTATCCTAAACATATATGCACCCAACATAGGTGCACCAACTTTCATAAAACAACTTCTAGGAAAACTAAAGAAAGATATTGACTCTAACACCATCGTAACTGGGACTCTAAATATCAACCTCCCATATGACCCCGCAATCCCCTTACTGGGAATATATCCTGAAGAACTCAAATCACTGTATAAAAAAGATATCTGCACACGTATGTTCATCGCAGCATTGTTCACAATAGCAAGAACCTGGAAGCAAACATGCTGCCCATCAAAAGAGGACTGGATTTTAAAAATGTGGTACATATACACGATGGAATACTACGCTGCCACAAAAAGGAAGAAAATCATGAGTTTCGCAGCAACCTGGATGGAACTAGAGTTTGTAATACTTAGTGACCTCTCACAGAAACAAAGATCCGAGTATCACATGTTCTCACTCATATAATGGACTTTTAACATCCAATGTAATAGTATAAGAAAATGACTATAGTAGTGGGAATCTATGCGGGGGGAGGGAGGTGGGATTAACGGTAGCAAATATCTGTCTGGGGACAGGCAAACACCTCTTATCAACAGGGTGCCTGAATGAAACATATTTGTATACCTGACCCTTAACTGTACCCCACAAAACCATAATAAAAAAATATTGATTATTGATTATATATTAAAAAAAATAGTGTTCTCAAAAGATAACCTCAGGAAAGAAATAATTTACTTACATTCATTTGAGATCCATGTGACCATTGTTTGAGACCTTTATATAGGTTCTAAATATGCTTGAGGAGAATACACTAACACACACACACACACACACACACACACACACACACACACACACAAAATCATGTAATCCTTTCTAGATCATAAAGTATGTACTTCACTAAGAATATTTTCTGGAGCTTAACATATGGAACCTAATTGACAGTCTTAGGCAAGTTTAATTAAATGTAAATATTGAAATCCCAACATAAGCAGAAAGTGGAGCTGGTGATATAGACATGAGTTCTTTCTCTTCAAGGAAGTTAACACACTGTAGTAGGCATAAGATAAGAACAAAAATGATTCTAGGGCAAAGGAGAATGAATAAATGAAAAAAAGAGAAATATAGATGGAGCCCCTTTAGGGTTCAAAGGAAGGAGTGTACGTGTCAGATTGGGATCAGAATGAGCTCCACAGCTTGTAATGGGCCCTGGAGGAAGCATGATAAATTGATGGTGGTATGTGGAGGAAAGCTCTTGCAGTGGAAGAAATAGCATGAGCAAAGGCTGAAAGCAGGAAAGTACACGATGTTTGGGAAACAAGAACCGAGTTCAGAATGGCAGAAACAATATGGAGTAGGTGGTTATGGGTATCACACTTTCTAAAGAGTAATGAATATATTTGTGACAGTAAGTGAATTTTGACTTTCTGAGGAAACTAGGAGGAAACTCCTTTCCTTCAAAGGAGTTTTGAAGAAAGGAAAGGAGGAGGCTGGGTAGTATGTTGCTTTTGTGTCAATTTTGATTTGACAAAGAGATAAAACTTTATTATATCTTGAGTTCTTTTATCCAGATCCTTCCTGCTGTCAAGTATGCAGCATATAGGAGGGACACAGCTGCACAACACCCAGCCCTCGGACTGAGGCTGGGAAGGGCGTTAAGGTGAATTCACTCACAGCAAATCCAAAGTCTGGGCAGGAGTATCACATAGAAAGGAGGGAGAAGAAAATCAATAGCACAACATTCAACTAAAGAAAGGTGGGCAAGTGTAGAGGAGAGAAATGGGGGTGCTTTTCCATACCCTGCATTGCTGTAGGCACTAGAAGAGCACACAGCTTTGGGAATAGCCTAGACCTTGGAGCAGCCAGGAGAAGGGATGGGCACCTCAGCCCCAGAGTCCCCTTGGAAGAATTGGAGTGTCCCATGAATAACAAAACTGTGGCCAGGAACATGGCACCAGGGAAGAAATCCTGCCTGGTGGGCAGTTTCATTGCATCATCGCATCCTTTGCATTACTGACTCATGGCTCCACTTCTTGGGGTTGGTGGCATCTCCCAAGATAAGGTGGGCTGAAGCAACCAATATTCTTCCAGCAGCCCTGGGCTTGCAATAGAAGAATCTCCTTTTTTTGGTCTAATGGTGCCAGATCTGTTTCCTCTCATCTGCATCTGAGGGAGCAATGGGTTTTCTGACACATCCAACTCTCACGGCACTCTGAACTGTTGATGTGTGGGGGCCAACACTGACTTGTCCCTGGAACTCCCTCTTTCCTTCTAGCCCATCCTCTATTATCCTTCAAAAATACATTTCCAGCTTTCTTACAAATTAATCCAGCAAAAGTTTTACTACTTGATATAATGGTTTGATGTGTGATTTGACCCAGGGATGTTTGCATTTTTATAGCCAATACTTCCTTATCTAAGGTTTGTTTGTTTGTTTGTTTGTTTTTATTTTAATTTCCAGTAGCATCGTTTTCAGATACTGGCAACCCACTGGTGGGTGATTCAGGACCAAATGGTCTTTGAAGTCAGATTCACCTGCAATAAAATCTGGCTTCCCTCTTGTATAAGCCTAAGAGTCATTTGACTGGTGATCTAGTTATGGTGATGCAGTGATGCTTACATCCTTGGGTTGTTATAGAGTTTGTAAATTTTCACATGGAAGGCTTTAATAGATCTTAGTTTCCCTTTCCCCTCCTCCTTTCTCTTCTCTCCATGAACAGAATAGATGGCTGTGGTATCTATCTGCTTAGTCATGGGTAAACTTACCCAACTTCTCAATCTGCAGTTAGAAAATGACTGTACTTCTCGTAAAGCAAGAGCAAAGTTTCCCAAAATCTGTTGCCCCAGGCCCTTTTTATGTATCCCCTCAACCTTGAAGTGTTGCTGAAGTTCAGCCTCTTGGCATCTCACTCCTTCTCTGAAACCTGAAGGCCCTTTGATAATATTTATCGCACGTATTTTCCTGAGTTATGGTTCTTTGTATATTTATTCCATCACAGTTCTTGACTGGAGGTTCTAGACTGTATATGCCTTAAAGGCATCTTTCTATTTCCTGTGATAGCTAACACAATGCCTTGCACTCATTAAATCCTAGGCATGAATTAAATTGACCTAATGCCTTTGTAATGCTCACATATAAATGGTAGCCAGGTCTAGTTCCTACTTATTAAAGACATTGGGCAAAGTTACCCATCACCCCACTTCTGTTTACCAGTATGCCATAAAATGTCTAGAAGCAGTACACCCAAACAAACCTCATGGGTTGATTTCCACTACCCTCCAGAACACATGCAGGATTATTACCGTGGATTCTGCAGTTCGTCAGTTTTGTCAAGCTCCCCTCTGCTCAGTACCTAGTACACTTCAGCCTACGCCCTGTGATTCAGCTAGGCGAGTTGGCTAGATGTACTCCCTTTCACAAAGGTGGATAAAAATACACATTGTCAGCTGACATAACAGGTGGCTTTCTTTTACCACCTAGAATTCCATAATAAATGTTGACACGTCTCCCACATAAGGTCATGGCCTAATCTGGGAAACAGTTTTGAACCAGCTCCAGTACAACTGGTCACAGCACAACAGATTGATTTCTGTCACTGATGTTAACTCATGATTTAAATTAATTTACCATTATTGATAGTATTGCATGCTCATCTGCCGGTTGTTTGTGGACCTTTGCCTTTTAAAGACAAAGACCAATGTTGAATCTGATTAAAAAGTTTCTTAGCACTAGTGTTCTTATAGTCCAGTCATCTCATTTTATAGAGAAGGAAATTGAAACTTTTCAGGTAGATGCCAATTTCTTGGCCTTATTGTGGCCAAGAAAAAACAAATATATTTACATGCATGGTTGAACTTGAAAATATAGAAGTAGAATATTTAAAATTGACTTCCAGAAAAAGATGAAGCAAAATTCACTGCCCTTTTAAACCACAAAATCATAAATACCTTAAATGAAATACAAGTCAATGAAGTTGATGTAGACAGGATTCTGGGAGGCAGTCAGTGTGCTATGTACACATTTAGTAGTAGTAGTGAGAAGGAGTTGTGGTTGCAAATAGCAAGGGTGTTTCACAGTGTAAGCACTGGCCAATTCTTTTGTTTTTCTCCCATTTATCAAGTATAAGGGAATTGATTTTCACAGTCTTTTTTCAGATCAGCTGACATATTAAAAATCAGTTTAGCAAAAATTAAGAAACATAGAAGTATTTTAAAACTATATCTCTGAGTCAACTGAGAGAAGAGATATATGAAATATCTATCTGCTATATGTCTTTATTCTCTGTAATTTTAGTATCTTCACCAAATGTATAAGTGCTAAAATGATATTGGCCCATTATTAGAAGCAATAGCTTTAGTTTAATCTAAATCTTTTTTTTGTTTGTTTTTTGAGTCAGAGTCTCACTCTGTCACCCAGGCTGGAGTGCAGTGGTACGCTCACAGCCATCTCAGAGCAGCATCGACCTGTTGGGCTCCAGTGATCCTTCCACCTCAGCTTTCCATGTAGCTGAAACTACAGGCGTGCTCTACCACGCCCAGCTAATTTTTTATTTATTGTAGAGATGAGGTCCCGCCAAGTTGTCCAGGCTGATCTCGAACCCACAGGCTCAGGAAATCCACTTGCCTCAACCTCCCAAAGTGCGGGGATTACAGGCTGAGCCACCAAGCCTGGCCTAATGTAAATCTTTATAGCTTTAATTTAAAAAGTACCCAGATCAACCCACCTATGTAAATAGACATTTTACAAAAGAACATGTAGTTAAATAACACTTTTTAGCACAGAATTAGGCGGTGCTAGTATTCAGAGAGTTTAAATTAATAATTTAGATATGTAGTTCGTTCCCAGAGAAAGAGAAGAATAATATCTATGCATACAGTGTGGTCAAATGGCATAAATTAACTTGAATTAAATCTCTTGAGTTAACATCAAGGACAGGGAAAAAAATCTGATCTTATGAAGTTCAGGGTGGTGGTTTCTTGTGTGTGCATAAAGGAATGGCATTTGGGGGTTGACCTTTAGTCATTCTTTGGGACTTGGACAGGATTTTATTCTCAGTCCTGAACAGGTCACCATTCAAAAAACAGTTTCCTATAATGCCATAATCTCAGGGAAATTCTTTTGGGCACTGAGGAGTCTCCAAATCACCATGAAACAAGTTGCTGTTAACTTAGTTCATGAACATAACATTTTGTGAAATGTGTAGTTTATCTGTTTCTGTGTATCTCAATTCATCCCATCCTCCACTTAAACACTCTTGTGTAGTTAGTCAGTAACAATGACCTTCCATTCGATTGAAGGAGAAACAGAAGCTCAGAGTTCCTGACTTCTTTATTACTGAGTTGCTGCTCCTTGAGTTTTCCCTTTGAATGTCCAGATGATGTTTGTAGTGCCATGATGTTTGTTGCGCAGTATCTTATCATTTTGAGAAAAGAGAAGTGGAATGTGCCCAAAGGGCTCATTGAGGATTGGGAGAGTTTGGACCCTCATTCCATATTCAAACGTTTCCCTATCAGCAGCCCTACTGAATCACCCTGAGTGACTTAGATAACTGCTTGTGTTCTCTTCACAAGTGAAGAATTTGAAAGAACTGCTAGGAACCCCAATGAATATCTGTAACATTTATGGAAGATCACTCCAAGGACTATCAACAGGCATGCAGGCAGATCTGGCATCTTGGCATTGAATGTGAAACAGTTGAAGAAAATCAAAGAATGATTTAGCTAAATAGTGCCTTGATTTTACAAGAGATTTTAATGTCTATGATGTGCCAGGTGTCACCAAAACCTTCCCAGCAGCCATCCTGGTGCCCTCCTAATGTCCTCAGTTGTGCCCTGGACTATAGGTATGGCTTGGTCTCTCGGAAGATTAAATTCTCTCACAGCTGCCAGTGGGAGACCTGATTGTAATTATAGCTTCTGAGATGCCACATCTTTAAAAACAAAGCTAGGGTGCAGTTTTTGGCCTAATGCCTGAAGAAACATGGCTGTTAGGAGATTGAGGCAATTGAAGCCCAGAATGGGAAGCCTTCTGAGGAATCCCTTGAGCACAGAGTCAGGTAAGTTTCAGAAGTGGAGTTAGGCAGGTGAGCCTTGTCTGTCGGTTGGTAATGTTCTCTCTAGTCCATAGTCTACATCCGAGTCATTGTCTAGGTCCAAATTCCCGCATTTTGTTGACTTAGAACCTGAGATCAGTGAAACAATAAACCTTCTGGTTTGTTTGTGCAGTGGAACTATGGGGAATTGCTATTAGATAAGATTTTATATGAAAATGAAAACTCGTTAGAAATAAAAATGTGTTTGAGGGAGTCCTCAGTCTGTCAGAGAAGGCTAAACAAAGATTTAAATATTTTTACATTCCTTGAAGCTATTGTTAATTGAGATATGCTTGATTTTAGTCATTTACCCTTAACTCTATTTCCCTTCCAACTTGAAAGTTATAAGCAATTTCTGCTGTAGGTTTTGTCTATTTGAAAGTTTATGTCTTTCAAAAACAAAACTCTGCAAGGGTCTAATTCTACATTGCCACAGGAAAGTACGTTTGGAAAGTTGGGTATGGTGAGGTAAGTGACAGAGAGACAGTTTTAAATTGAGCAGTTGTGTATGTGTTTGGAGTGTGTGTAAGTTAGGGATTGGTAAACTAGGGTCAGTCAACCAAATCTCGCCTACTGCCAGTTTTCGTATGATTTGTGAGATGGAAAGGGTTTCTATATTTTTAAATAACTGTATAAGTATTTATCTAATATCCTTAATTTTTCCTCTTGGCCCAACACAGATCATAAAATATTTGCTAACCAGTCTTCCAGAAAAAAGTTTACTAACCCTTGTTCTAGGGAATGATGTCACAACATCTCTTCTGATTTGGATCATAGAAAAAAAACTCATACCTTTTTGTTTGACTCTTTAAAATTACTCTTTCAGTAATCAAATCTAGTATATCTTAACAGAAATGTCTCATGTTTTTGCAGTCTTTTCAGGGCTTAATAAAGTAGGTACAAACGGTTCTCTGCAATATATTAAATCAACCAGTAGTCATTACAATATATTTTGGAAGTATACAAAGAGGGAATTACAGAACATCTTCCCCATATGAAGGAGTGGGCTCTGGGCTCATACAAACTGGAGCATTCCCTAAGTGTTTATTTTCATCATGAAGTACCTTGGACAGCAGTTCTCTCTTCTTTAATGTGTGTTTCGTCCTTTTGAACACATCAGAGAGAACCTCAGTTGTGAGCTGACTCCCCTGTGGAGCAGACAGAACAATTATGGATAGCCATAGAAGGAGACCTGTTTTCAGCAAAGCAGAACCAGGGAGTAGAGGCCCATGTTGTTTGTTTGTTTAAATGG
The DNA here is from genome assembly GCF_000164805.1 of Carlito syrichta. Classification (NCBI taxonomy): domain Eukaryota; kingdom Metazoa; phylum Chordata; class Mammalia; order Primates; family Tarsiidae; genus Carlito; species Carlito syrichta. Next base: position 212,122 of record NW_007246539.1, read on the forward strand.
CTTTATTAAGGTATAATTTACATACCATAAAATTTGCCTGTTTTGAGGACACAAATCGGTGATTTTTAGTAAATTTACAGTAATATAAGCGTTGTCACCCAATCTCACAACATTTCCATTACCTCAAAAAACTAACTTCTGCCCATTTGCTGTCACTCCATTTTATTCCCAGCCCCAGGCAACCACTAATCTATTTTCTCTCTCAATAGATTTGCCTTTTTTGAGTATTTCATTGCAGTGGAATCATCCAATATGTGATCTTTGTGGCTGACTTCTTTCACTTAGCATAATGTAGGTTTTCGAGTTTCGTACATCTCCAAGTGTGTATCAGAACTTTGTTTTAATGGATATACCTTATTTTCTTTGTCCATTCATCACTGAGTAGACATTTGGATTGTTTTTGCTTTGTAGCTATTGTGAATAATGTTGCTGTGAATATTCATATATAAGTCTTTGTGTGGACACAAGTTTTTATTTCTCTTGGGTAGATACCTAAAAGAGGTATCTTATTGAGTTATATGATAGGTCATGTTTAATTTTTAAAGAAATTTCCACGTTTTGGAAAGTCTGGAAATGGATGCACCATTTCATATTTCCATCAGCAGTGTATTTAGGTCCTGGATTCTCTACATCCTCAAAAACCTTGTTACTCTTTCTTTGATTATAGCTATTCTAGTCGGTGTGAAGTGCTTCCTTACTGTAGCTTTAATTTTTATTTCCCTTGTGAACAGTGATGCTGAGTATCTTTATATGATTATTGATCTTTTATATATTGTTAGGATATCTGTGTATATCTTTTGCCCATTTAAAATTGGGTTTAAGCTGGGCTTGGTAGCTCAGCCTGTAATCCCACGCCTTTGGGAGGCTGAGGTGAGTGGATTGCCTGAGCCCGCGGGTTCGAGACCCGCCTGGGCAGCGAGACCTCATCTCTACAATAAATCAAAAAATTAGCTGGGCGTGGTAGTGCATGCCTGTTATTCCGGCTACTCGGAAGGCTGAGGCGGAAGGATCGCCGGAGCCCAGCAGGTCGAGGCTGCGGTGGCTGGGAGCGGCCACTGCACTCCAGTCTGAGCGACAGAGTGAGACTCCAACTCAAAAAAAATAAATAAATAAAAATAAATAAAATTGGGTTTATCTTTTTTATTATTGAGTCTTTAAGAGTTCTTTATTCTGTATACAAATCCTCTGTCAGATATATATGTAAGACTGGTGAACATTTTCTTCTAATCTGTGACTTGTCTTATTTTCTTAATTGTGTCTTTTGAAGGACAATATATTTCGAAGCATGAATTACGAATTTATAACATGGAAGTCATTTCCAATATTTTTTCTCATGTTAATTATTTTGTTCCAAAGCTGAGGCTTGTGGGAATTCCTCCAGTGAGTAAGCAGTAGGATTGGTGACAGTATTGCTTCTTTAGGTAGTGTCAATATTTTGGATAGCCACACGGTGCTAAGACTCTTAGGCAGCTTCAGGTTTCCCTGCTGCCTGTATCTGTTTAGATTCATTTAGGAGGTGGCTGTCAATCTTGGATGGTTGGTTCCATGCTGTCTGAGACTTTCATCCTCTAAGGACCTCCAAGGCCAAGAATTGACAGTGCTCTTTTACGTTTTCACTCACCACACCTCCATCCCTCATCCCTTCTAAAAATCTGTTTTTTAAAAATACTTTACTGGCCATTGCCTTACTAGACTCTGATATGGCCGTGTGCTCTTTGATCTATGGTCATTGCCATGTTTCCTGGCTTTGGCCCCCTTCCCTACCTTAGGGATGTGAATCTCCTCTTTCCTTCTCTCTGTAATTTACTTTTTATTTTATTTTTTTAAATTTTTAAAATTAATTAATTTTTTTTTTTGAGTTGGAATCTCACTCTGTCGCCCAGACTGAAGTGCAGTAGCCGCTTCCGGCTACTGCAGCCTTGCCTGCTGGGCTCCGGCAATCCTTCCGCCTCAGCCTTCCGAGTAGCTGGATTTACAGGCACACGCTACCATGCCCGGCTAATTTTTTGATTTTATTGTAGAGATGAGGTCTCGCCTGCCCAGGCGGGTCTCGAACCCACGGGCTCAGGCAATCTACTCACCTCAGCCTCCCAAAGGCACAGGATTACAGGCCGAGCCACTGAGCCCGGCTGTAATTTACTTTTTATTTTTTTATTTTTTTTTGAGTTGGAGTCTCACTCTGTCGCCCAGACTGGAGTGCAGTGGCCGCTCCCGGCCACCGCAGCCCCTACCTGCTGGGCTCCGGCGATCCTTCCGCCTCAGCCTTCCAAGTAGCCGGAATTACAGGCGCGTGCTACCACACCCAGCTGATTTTTTGATTTATTGTAGAGATGAGGTCTCGCTGCCCAGGCGGGTCTTGAACCTGCGGGCTCAGGCAATCCACTCACCTCAGCCTCCCAAAGGCGCGGGATTACAGGCTGAGCCACCGAGCCCGGCTGTAATTTACTTTTTAAATAAGCTATATTTTCCACTCTAAAAAAATAAAAATAATCAAAAAGACTTTCCTTTATGATGTAAAAAGAATAATAGAAAATACTGGGGGTGCCCAAAAAAATGTATACACATTTTAAGAGATGTTATCTATGTATTACTTTTCAAAGTTGAATTGAATTACAGTAGCACCTTAATAAGGGTACCTGATCTCAAACCATGCAAAGTAGAGACCAAAGGGGGGCCCAAACTTTACTGTATGATGTCTACTTGTATACCTAATCCTGAATTGAACCCCACATATTTAAAATAAAATATATTTTAAAAAAAGAATTACAGTCGCAATGTGTAGTATGACATCCACTCAAAAGATGGTGCTAATCAAATGAATGCTAGTGTCACCATGCAGCAGGCAGGACAGTCAAAGAAAATGGCAGAAGCACAGCTCCTTGTCATTCGAGCACAAGACCATTTTGAAGTGGTATTTGACATTGACAATGGAGGTGTGAGTATGCAACAGAACCTCCAACACACCTAACAATTGCACGCATTTGTAATAAGTCTGAGACACATGGTATTGTGTGTGTTGAACACAAGGGATGATCTGGGATGCCTTGCACAGTGACAAGCCCTGCAGTAGTTCACTGTAATCAGAAGTGTCTGGATGCTGATGGTAACCACTTTGAGCACCTCTTGTAATTGCAGAAGTCAAGTATGACTTGTATTCATCTTTTATTATCGTTATATATTGAGTATTAAATTTTAATACAGCTTTTTTCTTTCTTAAAATGTGTATACAGTTTTTGGCACCCTCTGCATAGGGGGACAAAGTTGAACATAGGAACAACCTACAAAAGTCTCAAAGGACTATTAGACAGAAGATGGAGCAGTATTGTACGCTGATTAAAGGCACATGCTCTGCTTTACAAGACATGGAACTCAGGCAAGTTGCTTGATCTTTCCATATCTCCTTCCACATCCCTAAAATGGAAGTAATGTTAGTATCTGCCTTGCAAGGTTGTGTGAGCATTAATGAATTAGAACATATAAAGTGCTTAGAAGCATATCTGGTTGTAATTATTTGGTAAATGGTATCATTTTTATTGTTGTGGTTAAATGATAGGTAGAGTATTATTTTACAAAAGGCATACACAAGCATACAAAAGGCATACACAAGGCATATCAGACATCTGGGTGACATCTTGAATTTGGTTCCCAGCTCCTGTATTTACTAGCTGTTGACCTCAGAAAGCCATGTTGAAGTGTTACTGTGATGGATAAAATATAATTGTACATGCAAATGCACTTAACAGTGGTTGGAAGGTAGTAGGTAGTCAGTAGATATTTTTTATTATTGTTTCTGATTTTAAGGAGCCATGATTGGCAATGCAAAGAAATCCTGTAGTCCTCTTCTAAGGGAGAACAATTTAGGAGTTTGAGGAAGAGGGAAAGTCTTGCAGAAAGTAATTATTAGGGTCCTGTAGGGGAGGTTGGTTTTAGACAGATAAAGAAGGGTTGTCAAGGCAGCAGCAAACCCATAGCTGACGTTTCAGGAGACACACACATTGGCTAACAGGGACCAAGACAGGAGTCTAAAGGTCAGTTTTGATTATTGTAAGCCTTAAAGGCCAAACTCACTTTCCAAGTGTTTTCAGAGTTGTTCTTTTAGGACCCTCATTCTGGCCATAAATGGACAAAATATTGACTGCAGAAACCATTTCCAGGAGCTCTGCGGGTTTTAATTAGTTATCCCTTTATAAAGAAGTCCTGGTCTCTAGGCTTGTTTCTGAGAGAATCTGCATGCCATTTTTTCACTAAAGACACATTTATCCTCTACCTATCTTCTTTCTTGGCAGTGCTACCCTGAGGTTCTATGTGAAACAGCTTTAGTAGCACCAAGAAGTGATGTTACTCTAAAGCGTGCAGTAGAGCAAAGAATGTACATTTGTTACATTAGCCAGTGTATTCCACATACATACAAGTGATTACAAGAAATCACTTGAGAATCGATTTGCAGTGTGATTGTGCAACTCTGTCTTGAGTTATGTAGTGTAGACATTCTAGGAAAACAGTAAATACATTTTATTTTTGTAATTTGAATATTTTTCCCATTAACATGAGCCGTCATTTATGAGGTGCTTTGAGTGACTGATTTGCTATAGTTACTCTAGTTGTAAATTTCTTACTGGTCGCCTTCCCACACCCCCCCATCTACCCACTCCCCAAGCCCTTCCTTCCTTCTTTTGTATATTTTCAAATGTTAAAAAAAATTATGATTAAAAAGTTTGGCAGTGTGATGGATGTTTTTATAATATTTCTTTTTTGTTATGTCTTGAAGTATGAACATTTATATGCCTTTATTCTCTATATTTGAAAACAAAAGGGAAATATAAGAAAATGGTTTATTTTTGATAAATACCAGGGGTGCCAAAAAATGTATACACATTTTAAGAGGTGTTATCTATGTATTACTTTTAGTTTGCCATAATCAGAAGTGTCTGGGTACTGATCATAACCACTTTGAACACCTCTTGTAATTGCAGAAGTCAAACGTGGCTTGTATTCATCTTTTGTTGTTGGTATATATTGAGTATTACAATTTTAATGCAATTTTTTCTTTCTTAAAATGTGTACACATTTTTTGGCACCCTTTGTATTTTATGTCAAGAATCCTTTAGCCCCACATCCTTTTTAAGCTCAGAATGATGCCAGAAAGTACTCTGCCATCCTTAGTTCACATGTCCATGAGCTCTTCCTCCACTACTCAATTCACATGGAGCCAGAGACCCTCTACTTTTAATGACAGCCCCCTTCCTCTTGTGTTGGGAGCAATTGAAGCTTTTTCCATTTCTCCTTGCTCTGTGTTACTCTAAAGTCATCAGAGGATTTAAACATTGGGAAACTACTTAGTTCTTTGGAACTTTCTCTTACATCTATATTCTGCCTTGTCTTCCTCTGCCTTTCTACCCAACCACTCCCTTATCCCAGCTCACCCAGAGGAGGAACAGCGTGTAACACCATATCTCTCTTAACAAAGTTTCTGGATCTGACATGGAAAGACTGAGTTCTTAAGGCATAGTATGACCTTGAGAATAGAGGTCACTCTCAGATATTGTCACAAGCCAGGAGTACAGACGGAAGATGTGACCGACTGACTTCTTAGAATAGGTAAGACCTCTTTAGATTTGTAGCTGAAGCCCATTCATTGGAAAGTAGCTTTGTAGATTGTTGGCCTCTTGAGGGAGGGACTATTACTTATTCATATTTGTAGTCCCAGAACCTAGCAATATGTCATGACACTTAGTAAATATGTATAAATATATTATCTTTCTTAATGAATGTCCCATCTGGTTGTTAGCACAGTTACAAATAGAATTTCTTTGATTCGACTCCTCTATTTTTATTGGGTGGACATTTTCTGAGAACTGAGCAAGAAAGAGTTTATTAGATTTATTCACAAAACAAAAGTAAATTTTTACCTATGAAAATTCCATGCCTCAAGAGAGCAGTTTTATTTTGGCTGCATTAACTATATCCATGTAGTTTAGAAAGTAAGAGTTAGGAATAAAACATCCCACCTTCTCTGCCACATTCTGTAGTTATACTATTAAAAAGACCTTAAAGCATAGGCTGTGAACTGGTAGTCCCAAGTTGAATCCAGCCTGCAAAATTTGGCCCATATGATGCTTTATTTTTAATAGAATTAATTGGCAGCATTAAAAAAAATCTGATTTCATATAAAATATTGGATTGCCAGTATTCTTTGAAAAATGGAAAAATTTGTCAACACTTGAGTTTGCATTCTTTTTTGACATTTGACTCACCCTTATTTCAGTGGCATATTGATATTGCCCACATGGAAACTGAAGGCCAATCACCTGCCATTCATCCCATTACTCTGGAAGCTAAGCCTAACCAGCTCATTGTTTGCCTGGTCCCTGTAGGAATTTACATTTGCAAGTCCTTGTGTAGAGACTCTCAGTTTAAAGGTCTTACCTGATGACCTTGAAGTTTAGACATTTAGTTTTGTGACTATAAAATATCATAATACAAAGAGCTCTAAAAACCCATGAATAAATACATATTCATTTTGTTCATCTTCAGTGGTCAATTTATCCATGTATCATATCTTATTTATAATACCACATTGCCATGGAAATTTGTTGCTCTACTTTTCACTTTCTAGCCCTACTGAATTTTTACTCTTAGCATTTTCAGAGCTGCTGTACAATGTACGGATTTAGTATAGTAGCAGTCTCAAGTGGTTTTGTAATATTAAATATTAAATAACTTTAAAACTGCAAACAAGGGAAAAATAAGAAGTCAGCCAAATCCTGACACAAAAATTTAATTTAAAAAAAGAAGTAACATGGAGTCTGTCATGTACATGACCTACTACTTAACCACTTTGTAAGAATGAACACCTGCTCTATACTTGAATCTTCTAATCTAATAGGAGATGTATATTCTAGAGCCATATTCTAGTTTGATAGTCTGTCTAGCCATTGGCACTGGCCCATACAGTTAATTATAAAACTTAATTCAGAAGTCATTTATTAGGTGCATGTCATATAATAGCTATATAAAAATAATAATAGTTGAGTTACTGAGTACTTGCCATATGTTGAATGCTGTTCTGTATACTTTACTTATTGCCTTATTTAATCCATTCCAATATTCAAAGTGGTGATTTTATCTTCATTTTGTAGATAAAGGTGAGGAGAAAGAGATGAAGGTGAGGAGAAAGAGAAAGAAAGGGAGTGCCCAAGATCAAACAGGCACTGTGTGAAAATTGTTGATCCAGTATTCCAGCCCAGGCTTTGTGAATATAGCTTCCTGAGAACTAGTTCTGGGTAGGAGATTTAAAACACAGATCTTTTACGTACAGCCAAAAAAAAAAAATCCAACTGTTATTGGTCACTTAAAGGATAACTATAATATAGGCTAATGTTAGTATAGTATCTCATGGGGATAAACACTTCTGCCTTGGAAGATGGAGATCAGAGAGTACTTCAGAAAGATTATGAAAGGTTGAGTAGGATAAAGAGGAAAGCTCAGGGTTAAGATTTTTTTTAAAGACATCAACTTGTATAGGAACAGAAATGAAATTTGTCTACTCACCCTAAACAGGTGATCTTAGGCTAGGGCAACAGTTAATTAGCACAGGGGCATAATACAAGTGGCCCATTGTAGAGGACATTTTGATAAACAAGTTGACTGAAAATATTAAAACATTAGGGGATTAGGAGTGTTGGCTTCTTGCTCTTTGGTGACAATGTTTTAGGCCATCTATCTGAACAGCACTATGTAAGTTTCCCAACGTCTCTTGTTGTTTCCATATTTTGCAAGCAACCTTCTGTGTAGATTTGCCTGTAGGAAGACAAACTCATTCATGCCAAAACAAATACTCTGGACTTTGTGACCAGTCTCTTTTTCCTGATTAAATTGATCACTTGATGGTCTGGCTTAAATATGGCTGCGGTGCTCAGGAAATACTAGCCTACTTCTTTAAGAAGAATGCAGACCAGGTGTGCTGGCCTAGGGACGAGACGAAGGGGATGGAGCAAAGGAAGTTAATGAAAGGGATATTTCCAGCCAGGCTGGGTGGCTCAGCCTGTAATCCCTAGGCTGAGGTGAGTGGATTGCCTGAGTCCGCGGGTTCGAGACCCACCTGGGCAACTTGGCGAGACCTCATCTCTACAATAAATCAAAAAATCAGCTGGGCGTGGTAGCGCACGCCTGTGATTCTGGCTACTTGGAAGGCTGAGGCGGAAGGATCGCCAGAGCCCAGCAGGTCGAGACTGCAGTGGCCGGGAGCGGCCACTGCACTCCAGTCTGGGCAACAGAGTGAGACTCCAACTCAAAAAAAGAAAAAAAAAAGAAAGGGATATTCCCAAAGTAGAATTTTGGGATTTTACAACTGATGGGATAAGGAAGTTGAAGGAGAAGGAAGACTCAAGTATAGGTAGGACATTGGGTAGATAATAGTGTCCTTGACAGAGATGGACAGGAGAAACAATGGGTTTCTGGGAGAAAGATAAGTGTATGGTTTTTGAATTTTGAGCATCAGAAGATGACTACAGGTGATGATTCCTGCTTGACAATCTCATGTTTACCCCATTGTTTCAAGCTACTGATTTTCTAAGTGTAGCTTTTCAGTTAACATATAATACCATGTAATAGCAGATAGTACCAGGGATCATGGTGCTTGTCTGAAGTGGGTAGCTCAGTTTCTGTCTTCCCATGCTCATAGTGAATTGTTGTTATTTAGAACATGATGTGCTGCAGTATGACGGTAGCTCATGTGTGGGCAACTCATAACTCTTCCAGTCAGCATACAACTCATATGACATCAACAAGTCAGCTGAGTACTTGATTGTATGTATTGTAACTGGGTTTGAGTTTGTGAAATCACTTATTATGCAGGAGTATGAGTTGACTGACATTTGTTAGAAAATCTCAGTGATGACAGATTGTTAGACTAATTATGTCAGTTTTCCTGAACTATAAAGGAACACCATCTTCTCAAATAGATAATATGAGTTATCGGTCAGAAGTCTGCACAATTATATTTGTTTCCAGTTGAATGGAAGATCCTTGACATGCAGGAATTTAACTTTCATACATATGTACATACAGAGATACATGTGTATATATACACATTTCCATAATATACGTATGTATGAACACACACATATGCATGTGGGGGGATGTATACATACACACATACATATATTCTTTGCAAACAACTTAAAATTACAGGTAAAACATGATTTTCAATGTCTGCATGGTCAGACTGGCATGTCAGGGCAAGTAAACTAAGAATGGGCCTCATCAGCAAACTAGGACGCATTCTTGTTCTTTTTTTTTTCTTTTTAAATTTCATTTTGTTCTTCTCATTGAATTCTCCTAAAAAGTTTGAAAAATAAGTATTTTAGTCCTCATTTTCAGATGAAGAAACAAAAGAAGTTTTACAGTCTTGTTATAGGCATAGGTTCAAGAATAAGTGATGGTCTCCATAGCCCTTTGAAAGTTCTACTGCTCTGTCTCATGTCTCATTATGAGAAATGAAGTAGAACCCGAAACAAAACTGACACCAAACAGGAGACTAAGGGGATATTTACTTCCTTCTTACAATCAAACGCACATACATTTTGAAAATGTAAGTAATGTGGGTTCTCGTTTCCTTCTTTCCCATGAAACCACAGTCAGTGCTAAACAAGTGACTTTTTGTGTACAATTTGCTTTCAGATAAGAAAAAAAAATTACATACAGACTATGGAAGCACTTAATGTTCAAGGGACACAGGACATTAGTTTGACTCTAGATAATAATAGATATTTGGCTGCTCCTGCCTCAACCACACACTTAGAAATTGTGACATTTGCAAGTGCATGCTCCAAAGTCATATTGACCACATTTATTTTTGGCAATAGAGACTCAGTATTGGTTTTATTCCTTTTTTTTAATCCTTACCCTAGACAATTGTTAGTTGAAAAATGCTCACTTATCTTTTTCTGATTTCTACAAATTGTGGCCAAATGAGTATAAATGGACTTTAAGCCGACAATTATAAGTTTAGTCTATATTCAGGGGAATTCTCAAAGTAATGAGAGGCATTTTATGGGCAGATTAGCCTAACAAGTATAATTTATGGACATTGATTTTTAGCAGATGTATTTTGAGTAGATTGTTAGGGAACTGGGGCTGATGTTGGAAAGGGAGAAATACCAGTGATGCTTAATTCTGCCTTGCTGAATGCTTGATAAAGGCAGTTAACCTGGAGAGAAGAGGATGGACTCCAATAAAGAACTGAAGAAAGAATCAATGTGATCTAACTGTTAAAAGGCCTATGAACAAAACATGTTTTTTAAAAAATCAAAATTCCATCTAAGAAACTCAACACAGTAGACTTAGAAGTAAGTATAGGTGTGCAACATCTGAAACATTTAAGTGGCAATTTCAGCCCTAAAAGCATGACTAGAATGACAGGAAAATAGTAAAGTTAATCAAGATGCTTAGAAAAGGATACTTGGAGTGATGGCATAAATAACAAGTTAGACATGGTTCTAAGTATACGAGAAGAACAAGACATAGTCATTTAATGTTTTTGGTGAGAATAATTTTTACTTACAATATCTTTTAATGATGAAATATTTTATAATACAGAGAGTAAATATAACAAGCACAGAGACTAATAAAACAAACAACCACTCAGTTCCATCTGATTCTGTTTTAAAGGACTAAAATAGTATAGAATCAGCTGAAACTCCCTGCATACCCCTTCTCTGTTCTTTACCCTTCAAGAGTAATACCTGTGCTGAATTTTATGTTTATATTTTCTTATTCTGCTTTGTTTTTGGCTACATATATGTATTTATTTTGGCATATCTATGAGAAATATGTAGCACTGTTTTTTAAGTCATCAGTCTCTTCATAAGTGCTTAATATATTTTTGAATCAGTGATTTAATGAAGATTCTTCTGCTCAAATTAAGAGTACATTTGACTTGAGAATGAAAAGTGAATAGATTTGACTTACCTTCAACCTCAATGACTTTGCGTTGATAATTCTGTTACTTCTCAAACAGAAACAGTTGAGCCTTCAGCAAATGAAGAAAACTGTTTGGAGCCACAGAGTTAATTATTGATGGAGGTAGAAATAGTATCTGGAAATGATTGCCCTGAAGAAAGAACCCAAGTCTGCATAACTGGCCTATGGGATGAGTAACATCTTTTCCCCTTGCTGTTAGTGTTTCTTTAGACTCCTAAACTAATGAAAACTTGAAAGCTACCCTGGAAATTTAAATTTTGTACCAGCGTTTCCAAGTAGGAATCTCACCTTTATTTTATTCTTTAAGATATATGGGATGTTTTTCAGACTGGAATCAACTTACTTTGTCCCTAGTTGATGAACGTCTCTATAATACTCAAGTAATAAAATCAGTGTCCTGGCCTGGCATGGTGACTCAAGCCTATAATCCTAGCACTTTAGAAGGCTGAGGGGAGAAGCTTTCCTGGGCCCAGGAATTTGAGACCAGCCTGGACAACAAGGTGAAACCTTGTCTCTACAATAAATCAAAAAATTAGACGGGTGTGGTAGGGCGTGCCTGTAGTTCCCGCTCCTTGGAAGGCTGAGGTGGAAGGATTGCCTGAGCCCAGCAGGTTGGCGCTGGGGTGGCCATTAGTGTGCCACTACTCCAGCTTGGGCAATGGAGTGAGACTCCAACTCAAAAAAAGAAAAAAATCAGTGTCCTATTAGCAACTTGAAGAGGAGACTGCCCACCTAAAAATAATGTTGCAACCTTAAAAAAAAGTTCTTAGATGAAACCATTCAGTACCAAGACTTCATATCCATTCCTCACTTCAAAATATGATAACAGTTTAGCTTATAGAAAGAGAGTATCATCGTGGTTACCTCAGGCAGGGAGGTGGGGAAAGAGGGAGATGTTGGTCAAAAGGTATAAACTTTCAGTTATAAGATGAGTAAGTGGCCGGGCTTGGTGCTCAGCCTGTAATCCCAGCACTTTGGGAGGCCTAGGCGAGTGGATTGCCTGAGCCTGAGAGTTTGAGATCAGCCCAGGCAACTTGGCGAGACCTCGTCTCTACAATAAATTATTAACAAATTAGCTGGGCATGGTAGTGTGTATCTGTAGCTCTGGCTATTTGGAAGGCTGAGACAGAAGGATCACCAGAGTGCAGCAGGTTGATGCTGGGTTGGCCGTGAGCCACTGTGCTCCAGCCTGGGCAATGGAGTGAGACTCCAACTAAAAATAAATAAATAAATAAATAAAATAAGATGAATAAGCTCAGAGGATCTCCTATGCAGCATGATGAGGTGACCCATGCTTAAAACCCACTTGATTTGGTAATTATTTCACAAAGTATATGTATATCAGATCATCACATTTTACATCTTAAGATCATACAATTGTTTATCTTGCAATTATCCCTCAATAAAGCCAGAAAAAAATATGGTGTCATAAATGTAAGGAGAACTAATTTTTGAAGGCAGGCACTTTGGCTAAAAGCCTCTGGGACAAGATAGAAATGTGCATCTGTATCATTGACATGCTTCAACTTGTCTGATGACTTTGTTATACTTTCCAAATGCAAAATATTTGAAGGCCCTTATTTTTTTTCTACAAATAAAAAAACCCAGCACACCACTCTAACAAGCTAATATGACTGAAGCCAGTGACTTTTAAAGAAATTTGGGTGTTGGTTTAACTTATAAAAATTTAATGTTTATATACGAAAAAAACATTGCGCTGCTTCTCAGATATAGGGTATCTGCTGGTTTTTTCTGCTACTTATGCTGTAGAAGTTATCCATTTCCAATCTTGACTTTTAAAAGGCCACCAGACCCTAAGATGTAGATGAAGAAGACCCAGCATGAAAAATGGAGAGACCTATTTTCTTTCACAAAATTACTTATAAATTTAGGGAAGTTGACAATTCTGTGTACCCAGGTGTTCTCTTCTGTAGAACAAGGTGTGGCAAATGGTCTCTCAGGACCCATACCTAGCTGTTAAGAATAATTTGTGGTTCAAAAAATTTTTTTAAAAATAGAGGGTTGGATACCTCTGATTTACGTGTGCAGAAATATACTGGTGTTACAGTAAAACACCCGTGAGTCTGATCTTTGCCTTCAGTGAGCTGTTTTCCTGCTAGGGTAAGCAGCATACTTTCACAGCACCAATTCTGATTAGCCTTTAGCTAAGCCATTTCACTTTGAGTGTGTGCTTTCCATATTTACAGAAATGGAGAGAAGACAGCAGAGGTCTTACTTGCCCTTTTGCCTTAGCATAGAAAAGGAACTGAAACAGAGATGGCATCTGTCAGAGGAATTCCATTGGTTTTTGTATAATGTGGTAGGAGAAAGAGTTGCAGAGAAATGTTATTCATGATTTTTTAAAAAGTTTGATTTGTATTAAGATAGTTAATATTTAGTAGTAAGGATCATGGTCTCTGGAGTCAAATTATCTGGATTTGAATCCCAAATTCACCATAGCTATGTTTTTCAGCAAGTTACTTAAATTCTGTCTTTTTAATCATAAGATGGTAGTGATGGTAGTACAGTGTATCTATCCCATAGGGTTCCTACAAGATGTAAATGAGTTAGTATCTTTAAGACTTTTATGATAATAGCAGGTATAAAGTTAAGGGCTCAAGAAATGCCAGCTGTAAGTTTATAAAAATAAGCTGGGAGCACTGGCACATGCCGTAGTACCAGTTCTGTGGGAGGCTAAGGCGGGAGGGTTGTTTGAGCCCAGGAGTTCAAGGCCAACCTGGGCAACATAGTGAGACCCCATATCTTAAAAAATATAAATAAAAAATATATAGGTGACTCTTAATTAAAACCTACTGTAAGTGAAAAGGACTTCACAGTGATGGCTATTTCTGTCAAGCTTGAAACCACATTATTTCGTGTCAAAACTGTGGAAGTGAATATGTCAGAAATGATACAGAAACCTCTTTGGAGAGATTTTATAAATCCAGTTGTGCTTGACTGGAGAAACAATCAAGACATGAGTGTAATGTATTTATCTTGTAGCTTTGCTTATATCTTAAAGTCATCAGCTATAAGTTTTGAGTAGAAAAATAAACAAGTCTAGATCAACTGCTAACAAAATATATTTTGTTCATTTATCCAACTACATAATTTCTCTTCATTTGTAATAATTTGTAAGATATAGCACAATGATTTGTATTGTTACATTTTATGAAATAAATTTTAATACCATAGAAATAAACCCCATTTCACTTCTCTGTACGTATTTGATAAGAAATGAGTTTACCTTTTTTAAAAAAAATTTTTATTGCTTTTTTAGATGATGGAAGAGCTGAAATGAGAAATGTCTCAATATTAATAAATTTGTTTTCAGAATCAAAAGAACCATAATTTTTTGGTGCTTTAGCAACATATCCTAGTTTTGTACCCATTAGCAGTATTTTTCCTTACTTAGACCATTCCAGATTTGACTTTTTGATTGTAAATTCCTATTATATTGATTGATCATTATTAAAAAAATGCATTGGCAATATTTGTCAACTCTCTCCCCTTTCTTGATCACATTTGCACTGTTCCTGAAAGTAGTTGATAAATTATTTGGTGAAGGACTATTTTGGTTAAAAAAAACTTAAACTTGAATAAATGAAAAGAACACTTATACCCTTAATAAAAATTCAGATGTCAATTTAGGAGCTATTCTTTGCAAGGCACTGTTTACTTTAAGAAATGCAAAGAAAAATAAGGCTCATTCTTACCCACTTGGAACTTGGAAGCAATTCAGAGGTTGTGGCTATCATCAAAGATGAGGAAAGGAGGTCAAGAACATCACATCAGCAAATTACTATGCTTTCAATGTTGCAACATTCACAAAAGGTAGCTACATGGAACGAATAGCATTTTACATAAATCCTGAAGAAGGTATAGTCTTTTAGCAGTTGGAGAACTGAGTAGGTAGGATGGAGAAGGACCCTCTTAGTAATTACTGTTGAGTTTAGCTGATAAACTTCATATTATTATTCATATTATTCATACTATTCATATTATTTTAGCTGCCCTGGTATTGAAAAGAAGCACCAACGCAGTCCTTCCCTGTCCTCAGATTTGCGAACAGTCAGTTGCTATTCATCAGGGTAGAGACTGTTCTCAATTATGTGGCATTCATGAATGTGTACCAGGTTAGAAACATCACTTGAGTTGAATACATTATCTTCGATTTTCAAGTATATAAAATCAGGAAGAGGTAGCATAGCCTAATGGTTAAGAGATTGGATGTTGGAACCATGCTGCCTAGCTTCTAGTCTGGCAGGTAATTAAATCACTTTGTGCTTGTTTCCTCATCAGAAAAAAAGTAATAGGGATGATGATAATAGTGCCTACCTTGTTGTGTGGGAAAGTTTCAGTAAATGACCTTCTGTTTGTAAAGTGCTTAGAAGAGCACTTGGCTTAGAGGCAGCACCGTATAAATGTTGTAAATAAAATGGCCCCCACATGTCTACCCCTCTGTCCCTAGAATGCTATGCTAAATTGAACTTAGGGGACTGCTCTGGTTGTTTTTCCCCTGCCTCCTCCATAGTTTTGGATTCCTTGCCATTTGGGTAACACCTGGAAACAACATATGAACCTCAATGCTCTGATTCTCTGCTTTTTTGGAACATTTTATTAGTCTTGATTTTAACAAAGAGACCTATTCAGCCTTGTTGTATAAGGATGATAAACTAGATTCAATGGGTGGTAACTTTTACTAGCTTCATATTTCTAGTTTTTAGATTTGGTAGATATAAAAGGCTTCTATATCCTAACAACTGTAGTGGAACACACTGACTTCTCTAGGGAAACTTGTGTCAGCGCTAGGTTTGTGTCCTGGTTTTGCCACTTACCAACTATGCTGAGTGGCCTTGGGCAGGCTAATCCCTGTGCTTCTGTTTCCAATAGCAGAGAAGCAGTTGCAAGGTTGGAAACAACCTTGCAGAATTGTTTCTTCATCTGGAGTCTTAGTGGGACTCTGAGGTCCTTTGGAGTATCCTCCATGAATAGTTTAAGATTCAGCTCCTGGTTCTGCTAAGTGAACACCCCTCCCCTCTCTTTCCAGGTCCTAAAATGGAGTGGTTGTCCTCACTCTTGTTTTCTGTGCCCTTGGGGGTTTATGCTTTATTTAACAAAATCCCTCTTCTGCTAGTTTAAAGGTACATTGATGGCACAGAGGTAAATTTATGTGTTTAATTCACCATTTTAAACCAGGAGTCATCCGTAAGCTTTCAAAGAAAGATTCTTAGCTATATTTCTCCTGTTATCAAAACAAGTATCTTTTGAAATTTTCCTGTAAGAATGAATTTAGCACCTCCCTTCTCTGTTCCCTGTTCTCATTAATCTGAGAATTCATCCCTTGATTATTGTTGTTAGATATGTTATATTAAATTATCCCTTAAAAACAATAGTATTTAATTTGGCAATGAAATTTAGGGCAATTATTTATGTTGCTATCCATAGTCCTTTTATTCTAAAATTATCATTTCTGAATTCTTAATTTTTGTTTATATCTTTATAGATTGGAATTAGCCTAAGTAATTTTTTTGAAGGTTAATGAGTAATGAATTTTCAGACTCTTTGAATATATGAAAATATCTGTCATATTCCTCTTCAAATGAGAGGCAGCTTGGCTTGCAATAGCTTTCTTTGATTGAGTCTTTCTTTTATTCTGACATTTGGTAATACAGAAGAGAAATTTAAGACCAAGTAGACATTTGTTCCTTTAAGTTGGTGACTTGTTTTCATTTGATTTATGTGTGGTGACTTGTTTTTGTTTTTATCTCTGAATACTGAAGGGTCTCCCCCCACCTTAACCCTAGAATTCAAAATTTTTGTCAGAATGTGGCTTTGAATTGATATTGTTTGGAATATAATTTTCTCCTTTTTTTTTTTCCAGTTCATATTTTTGTGTGTGTGTGTGTCTTTGATTATCACTTCTATTTCAGTTCCTTGTTTCCTCAGAAACAACTATAATTAGATTTGTTTTTTCTTTTCTTTTCTTTTTTTTTTTTTTTTGAGTTGGAGTCTCACTCAGTCGCCCAGACTGGAGTGCAGTGGCCACTCCCGGCCACCGCAGCCTCGACCTACTGGGCTCCGGCAATTCTTTTGCCTCAGCCTTCCAAGTAGCTGGAACTACAGGCACATGCTACCACGCCCAGCTAATTTTTTTTTTTATTTATTGTAGAGATGAGGTCTTGCCAAGTTGCCCAGGCGGGTCTCGAACCCGCGGGCTCAGGCAATTCACTCACCTTGGCCTCCCAAAGCATGGGTTTACAGGCTGAGCGACCAAGCCTAGCCAGATTTGTATTTTCTAGTTCTCCAGATCTCGGATCTTTTTTTTCCCCCTCCGTCTATTTGTTCTTTTCTCTGGCCTCATGGGAGTATTTACTGTCTGTGCAAATGATGTAATTTTACACAGCATCTATGTTTCCCCTTCATGTGGATAATAATGCTGCACTTCATGTTTACAATCCATGTTATGCTTCTCTATTTCACATATGAGATTTTTATCTTCACCAGCAGTCTTTTATTGGCTTATGACTCTCTCCTTTTGTTTTTAGGAATCATATCTTCTTGTGTATTATGCTAACAATGCCAAATACTTTCCTAAAAATTACTTCTGATTCCTCTAGGAAGTTGTTCTAAGGAGACTGTTCTTCCTTTGAATCCTTGGCATGTTCTTTTCTTTCCATAGTTAATACTACTTACTAGACTCATGCTGACATATAACAGTTATTTTCATTCCTGAATTTTAAAATACTCCTCTAGACCTGTCAGACAGAATGTATGGATAGCTCTTGACCCCACTCTCTGTCCTCTTGGTTTGCTAGTAAAAATCCTTCTGTAGATCTCTGACCTTGTAGAAGGTTGATGTTTACAGGCTCTGATTCATTTTCAGTAGACTAGGGGAGAGTTTTGTATAAAGCAGCTATCTCCAGTGCCTTGTTCTCTGTCCATCTATATATGGATTGTGTAAGAACTCCACTCCCAGAATGCAGTACCTTTATAGGTCATCTTGCCCATGAATCTGCTTTTCTGCCACTGAAACTGCCTGGGTAAAAAGTACTTCCCCTTCTCCCCAGTTGGCATTCGCTAACTTATGGAGTGGGGAATTCCCCTGTTGCCTCAAATATCATTCATGGAGAGAGCTGTCTAGGTTTCTGACTAATAGCAATTTTTTGCGTTTCTATACAAGATGGCAGAAAGTAGAGAAAGGGAAATACACAGATGAAGATTTTCCTACTTCCTGTAAGACTTGTGCCTTGTTTCTCACTGCTAATCACAGGTGTTACATATCATTTTATTCTTTCTCTGTTATAAGAATTATTTTCAGATTCTGGCAATAGGGTGAAAGTCATCTTCCTTTTCATGGTTGCATGTACCTTTATTTATCTCTCTTTTTATAGATGGTTTAGAGGAAAGTTGGGAGAGGCTATATCAGGGGTTGGTTGGTAACTAGCATTTAAAACTGTAACATGAGACTTCACAAATTTTTTTTAAAAAGCACTTTTTCATGTTGCAAAATGCTCGAAGATTTTGCTTCCTGCAGATATGTTGTGGAAATAAACTCTGCCTTGTAAATATCCATCACAAGTTGCTATTCAAATGATGGAGGCATCCGTGTTCCTGTAATAGAACCTATGTCTTATGAAAACTGGGTCATTTTTAGTGATGAAATAAAATGTAGATACATAAGTGATTGCAATGACTCCTATAAAGTTTTTATTAGACATGAAAACTGCCTATAAATAAGAGTCTTAGAGCTGAAATCGCTGTCATAAATCATTTAATCTAGGAGCGGCAAATTCAGTTGGGGCCAGACAAGTAAGGCAAATACATGAAGTAGGCTAGTTCAATATACTAGTGAGTGGGAGGGACTAGAGAAAAGTGGACATTACTTGAGCTACTGAATCTTTGAGTCATCATGATAACATAAACCCAGTCTCCCATTATAGAGAAGTAACTGAGGTCAAGAGATATTAACTGATTTGCCCAGAGTTAATTGAGTATCTGCGTCTTAACCAGAACCAGCTACATAATCTGCAGGGCCCAATGCAAAATAAAATACTGGACCCCTTGTTCAATAATTATTAAGAATTCACAAGGGCGACAGCAAAGCGTTAGATCAAACATAGGGTCTTGTGTCACACACCCATGAAGGTGTCCTGAGTTTTAGCTTCCAATCTAGAATTTGTACACCCAGACAGAAACACATCAAGACTCTCACCCACAACCACCAAGAAATTGATTGTGGAGATGGGATTAAAATTAAACTCTTGACTTTAATATTGTAATAAATGAAAGGTCTTTACTTAAGAGAGGGCTTTTCATAAGACCTCAGAAATGCTAATTAGCGAAATTGGCCAGTTTTCAAAGGCACAGCTATTCATATTCAGAAAATACAAGAAATAAAATTGTGACTTGAATACTAGGGCAAGAGTCTTTTGTAATAAATAAATACACACAACACACACACACACACACACACACACACACACACACACACACACACACACACACACACACACCCCTTACATTTTGAAGACTTAAAACAGTTCAATCATTTAAAATTGAAAGAAAATTTAAAATATTTTCCTTATTAAAAGTGAAAGTCATAGCCAGACCAACAATTTGGAATGGTATAGGGTTGCCATTTGCAGTTGTTATTTGATTTTTTTTTTAGATTTTATGTGCCTTCCTTTAGCAACATCTACAAAAATGTTGATAGTTGTTAAAAGATGAAGAAAAAAGTTCTGACCTAATTTTAAAATATTGAGGCTATGTTTTTAAAACAAATAGTTATTTACTTCTGAATTATTTGTATGATTCATATGTTATGCCTTCATATTGTTGAACCCTGTCTCTTCTTGAGTGATTAACAAGAGAGATCTCTTGTTGGGGACAGAGAAGATGAGCAAATGGGCAAATACAGTAATTAACTGAAAAGTAAGTTATGAATAGAAAGGTCAATATTTAAGATTTTTGCTGTAAGCCATGCACACCAGTATATGTGTTCAGCTAGTACTGAAATTGATTAGCAAATTTAATCCTTGGTTGGTAGGGAGAGCAGATTTTATTTAATAAACTGTTTCCCCCCACATGTTTCAGGATACATTGTGAATTATATAAACTGAATGTCATCAAATTTCTTTTAACCTTTTACAGGTGGAAATTTTCATTTTATCTTTACGTATTTACCTATGGAGTCCGATTCCTGAAAAAGGTAAGATCTCTCAAGTTACTTTTAATTCTTATGTAATTTAAGCTTACTCATTTTTTTAAATGTGTGACTGTAGTCAGATTTCAAATAATCATAACTGGCTTCCTAAAAATTACTTGTGTGTTTGTATTTGGCTCATAAAAGTATTTTGCAGTTCCTTCTTTATAGTAAATCGTTTTTAGGCATACCTAAAATACTCTTGAAAACCATTAGTTTTTCCAGTGGAAGACATTGCTGAGTCCCATATTCACTCTAGTGAGTAATTTATAACTTTGGGCTTTAGGAACCTTATAAATCCTTCTGATGTTTTGAAATGAGTTTCTACATCACACATCAGTAGCTGAAATGTGTATTATCATTGTAGTCATCGCCAGTAGAAATTAGTATATTAGTATCTTGCATAGGGCAACACCTGCTGGTGAAAAATTCAGTTCCTTTCATAGATGATGTTTCCTCTGCTATATCCTGTATGAACTGAGGCTCCTTAATCTATGAACATAATTCTTTGTGGCTGTCAGGTTGTTTCAGTGCTTACTGGTACTACTAACAAATTAGCCTCCTTAATTTCAATACTCATGAAGACTTATCTTTTCATAGTCATACACTTATTAACAATAGTGATTTGGTATATAACGGGGAATTATTTGTATAAGTACCCCATAGCCTTAAACTTCTAAGTGATACCAGGGTTATCTTTAATTATTACAAAACTTTTTCTAAAGTAGGGCACCTACTAAGTGGCATGCCTTACTAGTAAATTTTGTAAGTATCGAAATGAAAATTTCAGATACTTTTTTATTTTTAAAGTCTGAGTTATCAGATAATGTCTGTCTGTGGTGAATTCTACTATAAACAGTGGTTGTTTCCATTATCATATTTTTCTGGAAGATTTTGTTTTTTTTGCTTATTGTATTTTCCTGTGATAATTGCACTTATTTTGTCTTACTAAGATTATATTGCCCTGAAGCCATTTGTATAGATTTAAAGAACGAACTTGGCTCTGTAGGCTTTCTAAGTATGAAGAAATTCTCCTGGGGGTAAATAAACATGGTAGAATCTGCTTATTTGGAACTCTATTGTTCTAGTTTTCAAAGGTACTTATCCAGAAAAAAATAGAATGGCTGTATTGCTTTTATGCTTACAGCTTTACTAGCTTGGGAGGGGAAATGGCTTTGAATACATTTCAGCTGATATGGAAGAAGAGGTGTGCTTCTTCATGGGAATGTGTAGTTACTCACTAAGGTCAAGGTTTGGTATTCACGACTAGTTCTGCTGGTGATGGGCTTTGATAGAAAGAAAGGAAAGATGGTAAAAGTCAGGAGCACCTTGCCCCCAGGCCTCCTGAATATGGTCTCCTCTAGCTCTCATGTGGTAGCAACATGGCTGTCTGTCATCAGAACAGGAAACACTTTGACACTTAACTCTGGTTCACTCTCTCCCTAAACAAATGGAATAGAACGAGGTAGTTTCTGTCTGCTGGTTTTCAGTGGGTCTGTACAAGGCAGTAAGAGGGCCTACCAATAGGATGTTCACTTGAAATTGTTTTTCTTTAAAATCTGCTAGTTTTATACTAGATTCAATTGCTTCTGGTTATAACAAATTTTTCAAAAAGCAAAAAAAAGAACTAGACATTGTTCTTCTTGCTGACTCAATTTATATGGAGGAGGATTTCTTTCTTTAAGCTGTCTAAGCAGCATTCAGTTTCGATGGGCTGTATGGTTCAGTTTTAATCATAATGTTAGATTAAAATGTGTTTATTAAAGGCTGAACCTGAAGTGAAACACATACTGCTGTTTCTTATTCAAGTGCCTTTTCCACTTTATCAGCCTGCCTTAACCTCAGCATGATTTTGAAATGACTTCCTTCTTTGGTTAAGTTAGCAAACTTGACCTAGCCAGGTCATTATTGCTAGTTATGGAACTCTTAACAGCTTACTTTAATATATGTTTTAAAAATATTTTAATTAACTGTCTTGCAGTGGACAATATATTTTCCCATGTAAACTGAGAGAAAAAATTATGAATGCAAGCATTAAAAATAATCAAAGCAAAGTAATTCAAATTTTTGTGATTCCCTAAGCGTTTTAAAATATATTTCCATCAATCTAGCATAAATTTGACTTTGAGTTCAGATTTTTTCAGAGTTTAGTAGGAAAGTTTTTATCTAGTGCCATAGTAATGGATCAATTTTAAGAGTTGAGAGGCCATAGTGCCCATGAATTATTACATGGGCTGTTAGAAAAATGCCTGGATAGCTTACACTGTCCAGTTTTCCTCTGCTGTTAAGTCAAATAAGCCTGTTATGTCTCATTTTCTAGGGTGGATTAAGTGTCCTTTCTACCCTAAAAGAATAAGGAAGCAGACACTATAAGGCATTGACCTTACAGACATGTTGGTGAACTATTAAGTAAAGTTATTGCTAGATTGGTAGGAAATATTTAAATAGTTGAAAGTAAGCCTGATTCAACGGTCTACTCCTGTAATTGTTGTACACATGTAACTTTGCCCATAAATATAATAGGCGGAAACAAGTACTTTTTGAAAGGGAAGACCCAGAATTACTCAAGGTGCTCTGGAGTCCTAGCAGACAATGTACTTGTACAAATTCACACATTTTCCTAGGTCCTGAAAGAAAGTGCATATCAAGTCTTAAACAGAATAAATTATCACTTACTCTTAACGTTTTTTTCTCACTTGTAGATAGAAGTTTCTATTGGGTGGAGTTCTTTGAATATATTTCTTTGAGTTCCTTATTTTAAAAAATGCAGTGTCACAAAAAGACAATGTAGCTATATGGGATTTAAATTTTTAAAATTTCTTATAATCTACATCATAGGCTAATTTATTTCCAACTTTTTGACCATATGGTACATTGTGTATCACAGTCCATTTTGCACACACACATATACAAGTAAAAGAGATGTTACTCAAGATATACCTATGCCTAACTTCTGTATCAGTCAGGGGCCCCCTAGGAGACAGAAACCACAGGAGTTATTTTAGAAGGGACTTTAATATAAAGAATAATTCACCAGAGGGAACCACTAAGGCTGTGTTACTCAAAGTAAGTTGTTCTGATGCTTACTACAGTCTGCAGTGAGATAAGAAGCTTGCACCTGAATATAAATCAACTCACTGCTTATTTTTGAGAAAGTCTACCTATGAAGAAAAGTTTTCTGAATGAAACAGTATGCTTAGTGATATGCTAAATTTACACTCTGGCGTAAGCTCCTTATGTCTTGTGGACCTCTAGCAGACATTTCAAGGACTGACCCTCACCTGTTACATTTAGGGTATTGTGGAGGTAATAATAGCAGGAAGACACTACCACTGTGAGGACCAGGAGGACCAGGATTGCAGAACCTAGAGGCCCAAAGGAAGAACCATGGAGTTGGATAAGACTTCTGAGTTGGGGACGTTGGCCAGCTGGTGTCTTAGAGGGAGCACAATGGGGAACTGCAAACTGGAACCAGCTTCTGCTGCTAGGATGAAGATGCATTGCTGGGTAGTGAGGGTCATGGCAATGACTAGATCTGGATGCAAAACAGAAAGGAGCAAATCCCATCTTTCTCTTGCAACCTTCCTGCCTCCCTCAAGTACTTCCGAGAGGCCAAACTTAGTAAGGGACTAGCTGCTTAGAGCCAATAGCAATGTGGTTTGCAGAGTCCCTGCTCTGAGGCCGACAGCAGTATCTCAACAGTTAACCCAACTCTATTGTGTTGCTGCATTCTGCAATGTACTCTGATAGCTTATTGTTACTTACTACATTTTTTAAACATGGAAGTTGCCACCTTTTATGTGGACTTCATTACTAGCTTCATTACTAACTACTGGGTGAAAACTTGCAGTTGAAAGTGCCCTGCCAGACAGAGCCCTTTGTCCTTAGACTTTCTGGATTCATCCTGAAAGGCACAGCCTTTCTTTGTTAATCTGGTGTACTTTTCAACGTCCAGCACATACAGTCATGAAGTGTTCCCTGGTGTCGTGCTTTGAGATGTTCTCTTTTGTTTATTGGTTAACGTGGAACCTTTCTGAAGTGGAAACAGGATAGTCATACTTTTGCTTATTTTGAGGGTGAAAATAAAATTTGTCCAGCCATTATTAGAATGTGTGTCCATTTTAAATTTTGTATCATTTTTAAAAATCATGATATTGCTTGGATTATTTCACTTGTTTAAGGAGGCTTGAAATTTAGTTTTACCAGTGAAGCTGGTCCCCTTGAAATACTTCTGTAAGAAGTGCCTATGACATACTAACATTTGGAGGGACCCTAAGAATCAGCTATTTCATTTCAGAAAAGAAGAAATAATTACAGAAGGATGAGTTGACTTGCCTGAGGCAAAACTAGAGGTCTGCTTTATGGTCGTTAGTCTGTCTAGATCAGTCTAAACACAAAGAAAGCAAGATTCAAAAAGCTAGCGGTCCAAGTAATATATTTTTTTATTAGAAAGTTCACTTTACTTGCTAAGAAATAAGAGTCACATTGGTGTTAAGAGAACGTTGTTAGAAGTCAATATTGAGGTTTCAGTCTTAGCTCTGCCCATTATTCCTGAAGGAAACTTTACTCTCTGACACTTCATTTTTTCACTTCTATAAAATGAGAAGATGATGCTTGTCATGACTCAGCTTGTGTTTATAGGAGTGCTTTAGAACTATCAAGTACTTTGGAAATATAAAGCATGACACTAATTATTAGTGATTGAGAGATGGGCTCTGCTGGAATTATGTATGCCTATGTCTACTATAGTTACTTAACATGAAATTTTAAAATACTGTACCACTGCCTCTTGGTCAGTAAGACCCCTTGTTATCATGCTTGGATGCTTACAAATATGTATACAAACTTTGTGGGAGGGGTGACATTAAAATAACTGTAGGAAATTATTCAGTGCTACCTTTCATTGCATTCTTCTTTCTCCTTCTACCCACTAGTACCCTCTTGTATGTGTTCCAATTCTCTTCATACTTTTCCTTTGTCCTACTCTGTTTTCCTTCGATATAGGCTTATGGCCAACATTCTATGTGAGGAGGGCATTCTGAGGCCAGTGAGAAACTAGGGATGATGTGATTTAGTAAGGGTCCCATAGAGTGAGTCAGAATACCTGGGTTTGAGATCTAATTCTGCCATTAATTAGCTTTGTGACCTTAAGCAAGTCTCTTAATGTCTTCTGGATTTAATGCTTCATCTCAAAAATCAGTAATGTGGACTAACATAACTGTCAGCTCATATCCCATAATTCAGTGAAGAATTTGAAATTGCTGATAAGTTTGGTAAGCTGGTACAACCTTCTTAGAAGGCAGCATGATAATACAGAATAACCTTAAGTATCTTCATATATTTTGACCTTGCAAAATATATGATTTGATCCTATAAATTTATCCTGAAGAGGAAATTACACAGAAGTACAAAATATGAATGTATAGAGTTATTTATTGCAACTTAGAAAATGAACATGTACATACATATATAAAAAAGCAAATCCAAAGCAGAACTTAACAATTTTAAGGTCGCATATTAAGAATCATTTAATGAAATTATCAGACAAAATAGCATGTAGTCTTTTAAAAAAATTTTTGAAGTAACTATGTTTAGAGTCTTATGAAAACATTTAATAGAATGTTACTTGAAAACAAAACTCATTTGTACGTTTTGCTCTGACAGTCATATATAGACAAATTATGGCAGCAGGAAAAATGAAAAGACTCCTTTTCAAGGTAGAAATTTGCAAAATTCTTTTTCTAAATATCTTCAATATTTTATTTTCTGTTAAATAAAACTAACCTTGGGATGTAGGAATTAGAATGGAAATAACTGTGTGTAGTACGTTTAGGTATACCTGGGTTATAAAAGAACATGAAGTTGTAAGTTTTAAAGAGAAGAAAATAAAAATAGTTGAGTTTCATTTAAATGGCAAATAAATAGAAACTTTGGTCTAAAATTCCAGCTGTTTATGTTTGCCTAGTTATCACTGGCCTACCCTCTGAGTGTTCACTTGCGGGATCCTTTTACATGATTGCATTGCCCAGAATACCCAGGAATGGTCCTGCCATAGGTGAAGGGCCTTTGGTAATCTTCTGTGTGATTCTGGTAAGATTCAAGCTCCATTTCTATAGAAGGTTTTCATAGCCTGCATTAGGTAATAACATGGAATTTATCATTACTTATAGCACTTTTAAAAATGTTTCTCATTGATACAGTTTTGATTGTTGTTTCCTCCAAATCTCATGTTGAATGTATTGGAGTTGGTCCTAGTGGGAGGTTTTGAGTCATGGGTAAAGATCCCTCACGAACAGCTTGATGCTGTTCTCACAGTAATGAGTAATGAGTGCGTTCTCATTCTATTAGTTCATATGAAAACTGGTGGTTTAAGAGAACCTGGCACCTTCCTTTTCTCTCTTGCTTCCATTCTTCTCATATGACATGCCTGCTCCCCCTTCGCCTTCCACTGTGATTGTGAGCTTCCTAAGACCTCATCAGAAGCAGATGCAGTGCCATGCAGAACTGTGAGCCAAATAAACCTCTTTTTTTTCTTATAAATTATCCAGCCTCAGGTATCCCTTTACAGCAATGCAAAACAGACTAATACACTCAAAATAACTCTTTTGGAGTGGGATAATGACTTGGGGACACTATTGGCTTAGAGCACATCCAGGATGAAGTTTTGAGTCACTGATAATAATCAGTAATCATAATGATAGCTATACTGTATCGAGCATTCACTTTGGGTCAGGCCTTATGATCACTTAACATTCATTTCTCATGTGTTGTATGATATAACTCCTCGTCTTTATAGATGAAGAAACCAAGGCTTACAAAGGATCAGTAATGTGCCTGAGGTCACATAGCCAGGCAGCAGAAAGACTGAGATCTAAATCCAGGTATTCTTGGCTTTGTGGTACACTTGTAACCAACCTTTGTTACTGACCATTTATATCTACTGGACAAATCAGGACTGACCAGTGAACATGAGGAAGCAAAGGTTCATTCTTATAACTCTTATTTATATTAAGTCTATAGCATTAAACTTAATAATTATATTCAAAAGGCCCAAATTAAGCACCATACCTACTTTATTTATCTCCTACTTCCAGTCGAAGTTATACTGGCAAAGCTGAGAATCTGTGATTTCTGCTCAGTATTTTTGGATCTCATCAGAAGTCATCTCCTAATTTTCAGACTGGGTATAGAAATCTTTTTTTATGCAAACTGATATAATTACACAGCATAATTTTTTTTCTCTCCTGTGATATATATTTACTTTATACAGTGTGTCTGGCACACCATTACTATAGTATTCATGTTTAGAAGCTGGTTGGACAAAAGAAAAAATAAATGTTTGAGATGATGGCTATCCATCAGTTACCCTTATCTGAGCATTACAGGTATCAAAATATCACATGTACCCCCAAAATATGTACAGTTATTAAATATCAGTAAAAATAAATTGAATAAAATTTGTGTCAGAGACTTAAAAAAATAACAGATTGGGACAGCTTCATATTTTATACATTCCAGGATATATGCTTTGAGGTGAAATCGTTCATTTCCTGGAATAAATTAAAACCTGTTCAGAGGATAAAGATATTTCAGCAACCCTGAGATTATAGCTTATAGCCTCTTGTTTAATGATATGTAATACTTTGATTAGGGTCTTGAGGAATTTTATCTGAAGAGCACTGAGAAGGGTTTTCCCAATGTTGTTTTTGCATTGTATTCAGGCTGCCTTTAGAGGATGACACTGACAGCTTTCTTCAGGTAGTGAGCTCGTAGAAAGACATTAGGATGTCATGAAGCTGAAGTGGAGTTTTGTGGGAGGAGCTAGGGAGGGGGCGTACTGGAGCCCTAAGTACAAATGGTGACTGCTGCCTTCTTGAGTGATACTTGCTCTTCTGTAATTATGCAAGGGTTTCTGGATTTTGTGTTTTATCATGAGTCTTATCTTTTCAGCTCCATAACATATCAACTTTGTAGAATCTCCAGAAATAAAGAACAAATGAACCTATGTTTCAGAGGCTACCAGAGTAACACTCATTAAATATGTTGTTCATTATTAGGCAGTCCTCTAAGGGCATAGACTTCTATTTCTCAAATTTAGAGCTGAATTTGACTATGAAAAACATTGGTCCACATTTGTATGCTATGACAAAGCTTAACTTCACAGGTTTTGGCTTTGGGCGGTACCTGAGAACTGGATTGCATTAGTATTCATTTCCTGTTTCCTTGGGAAATAGAAAACCAGTAACTCACAGAAGAGTTCAGGGAATTTGATAGAAAATATTGATCCATGCATCAAAATCTGTACCTGCATGTTCACTCTGCATTAACTAAATCATCATCAGGGACCTGTCTGATAATTAAAGAAAAATCATTTACTGAATTCAACAAGGAAAGCATTATTCAAGTGTGTTTTTACAAAATCTGAGAGCTAATGGCTTTCACATACAATGATCACTGTAATAAAACATTTTCCCCATCAACAACAGCAGTGAAACAAACCAGATGTTCTTTGGTTAAAAACAACTTTCTGGGAGAAGTAATGAGATGTTCTACTTCTGCTTGTGAAACCGGTGTTCTTTCTCAGCAGGAAAGGCCTAGTCTTGTCTGGGTGTGTTTGGAGTGGGGGTGGGACACTTAGGACAAGAAGCTGATGCAGAACAGAGCAGTAGGCATTCCGATCCAACCAACTCATGCTCTGATTATAGTTCTGTGTGTGGTTCCAGAGAAACTCTAGCTCAAGGAGCATCTGGTCCTGGGTCTGCAGTCAGGTGGGACAAATGGCTTAGTGTTTGTATTTTGTTTTGGTCTTCTGCCTTCATTCTCATTTATTAATACACATGAGAATAGGCTGGTCTTTTGGGGGAGGGGGCATTGCTGTCATTGTTTAGCATTTATTGAGCAAAATCTGGTGATATGAGCCACCTTGGAATGACTATTCCAAAGCACAGAGATGACCATTTTGTACTCAAAAGATTTAAGCTTCCATAAGGAAGGGAACAATGAAAAGGCTTTTTTTTTTTCATGCAAAATGAATATATATCAGTAAAGGTGATTTTACCTGAGGACAGGGAACCACAAGAGAACCTGCTAGAATGAGTGCTGGAATTATTCTTGATATACGGCTGGCATTAAGTATATACGTATGCAGACATGCATCAGATTTCTGTGCCTTTCAGTTTGTGAACTTGACCTTATTTAAGTTATGCTTCAGGTTTTAAAAAAATACTTAATAGTGGTTTCTGATCATCCTATGGCTGCCATATAAAACAGTCCCTGCATGTTGCTGAATGGAAATGAGAACACAAGGCATTTGAGGATCAAAAGCTGTGATTTAAAGCTGCTTCCAAGAGCTTCTGTTCATTACTTTTGGGAGATACAGCTCTCTGTTCATTTGTTCATTCTTTCATGTAATACTGTTGAACACCTATCTATCTTATGACAACAGTTATCAAGGCACCATGGATAAAACAGCTGACAAGACAATCTGAGTCTCTAGCCTTGTGGAGTTCCCTGAGTCCCTGACCTTTTTTTCCTTGGTATCATCAGTGGCATGGGAATTTAATTCATGCCACTGATGACGTGATGACATGTATCATGCATCTGTGTACAAGGCATAAAGTCAGATACAGGAAGGCATTGTTCCTGCCTTCAAGGATTTTATAATCTAGCAGAGTTAAGATTTGTCTGAAAGCACTTGTGATACGCAGCTTTGTGATCAATGGAATGTTGCCTTGAAATTGGACTTTATAGCTGAAGAGGGCTTAGTTCACCTGCAGATTTCTATTTTAAAAGATACATGTTTGTGTGGAAAGGACACCCTTCCTTTTTCTCCTCACTAACTCTAGTCTGTGGTCTCTCATCCTATTAGTTTATTTCATCTTTTGAAAGTGCCTGACATCCTATGAATTACCAAGGTCAAAGGGAAAATGTTATAGTAGTACTTCTCAGATTTGAACGTGCCTAAGATTCATCTGGAGTATTTGTTAAATCACAGATTACAGGGCATTTCCTCAGAGCTTCTGATGTAGTAGAGCTGGATGAAAGCTGAGAATCTACATTTCCAAAGTGGTGATGCTGGTCTAGGAACCTCACTTAGAGAATTACTGGATTATACTTTGTTACCCAGAAAGGATAGATACTCACTTACTGTATTAGTTTCTGTGGCTGCTGTAACAAATTACTACAAACTTGTGACTTAAACAGTATAAACTAATTTTCTTAAGACTCTAGAGTTCAGAATTCCAAAATCAGTTTTACTGGATTGATAAGATATCAGGAGGACTGGTTCCTTCAGGAGGCTCTGAGGGAGAGTTCATTTCGTTGTCTTTTTTGGCTCCCAGTGGCCACCTGTATTCCTTGGCTTGTGGCCCCTTCTTCCCTCTTTAAAGTGCATCACTGCAATCTCTACTTCTGATATCATACCACCTTTTTTTGTAGGTAAGCCTCCGTCTGCCTCCCTCTTACAAACCAGGGCAATTTCTTCATCTCAAGGTCCTTAATCACATCTGCAAAGTTTATTGTGCCATTTAAGGTAACATTCACAAGTTCCAGGGGTTAGGATGTCGATATCTTTGCGAGGCGTTATTCAGTATGCCATATCATGATAGTCCTCTATTCATCTCTCCTTATCTCTCAGAGAGCATTTGCTAGTATACCCAGAAGGAAAAGCTATTTGGCACATTTGAACTTGGGATCAATTCTCATATGAAACTGAAGATGATTTGCAGGTGGTAACACACCTGTTTCTGCAATAATTGTTCATGTTATTCTGTTATCCTAAAGCACCATGGAGAAAGTATTTAATTACATTTTATAACAATTTTGATTTTATTAAGAACTGAGGTAGCATACAAATTTTTCTGTGGAAAGGCCACCTATTCCTTATCCTTAAAGAGCTTACAGGCTCATAGAAGATATGACTTGCTCACAAGTACATCTGACATCAGGCAGCACAAATGTACCGAAATAATGGTTAAAATAGACCTCTAGAGAAGGGAGACAGAGGATTTTGGACAGGGTGCTCAGGGAAGTCTAAGGATGTGACTCTAAGGATGTGACTCCATCAAGATAAGCTTTAGCTTGTCAAGATGAACAAAGGAGGTGAAGGGGAAGAATAGAAAGTGGTAAGGCTGAAACTTAGGGAGTGTTGTGTTTGGGGACGGGGAAAGGGGAAGCAGCAAGGTTGATGGTGAGAGGCAAGAGAGAAAGATGGGCAAAGGCCAGGATTGTCAGATCAAGAATGCAGTTTCTGTGTAGTATGGAGAAAGAATAAAGAGGTGACCAACCGTTGAACTAGAACTTGAGAAAGGCTACCCAGTCACAATGTGTGGAAGGAATTAGAAGTAGCAAATACTGAAGGCAAGGAGACCTGTACTGGCTACTGCGACAGCCATGATAACTGTTGTCCCTGCCATTGGCCTATATGCAGGTGAAAATGGGCTCTTGTGTGTCACTTGTGTAGGTTTTGTGTTAGGTGCACCCAAGAAAAGTTGGCCTAAGGCCAGTTTCAGAAAGGTAAACCATTTCCTGCTTGCTGTCAAGACTTCTCAGGCACTGAAGAGGTGAGATTGGACTTTAAAAGAGTGAGAACAGAATGTTCTCAGTGTATTAAAAGTAACTTTTAAGAGGGGAGAAAAGAAAAAGCATAAGTTCTTAAAAGATTTCTCCTGGTGGTGGTGGTATTGTCTTGTTTTAATTATAGAGTACAAGTGAGGATTACTCTCCCGGTAGTGAACCAGGTACTCTTTGTGTTGTTATGTGCCCCCCATACTCCTGCCTCTCTCCTTCCCCTGGTAGTGTCCAGAGACTGCCAGTTCCTCCCTCGTGCTAATGTGACTAGTGTTTGGGTCCCACTGATGCGTAAGAACATGCAGTATTCAGTGTTTTGGTTCTGTGATAGTTCACTTTGTTGTTTTTGGTTTCCCCTACCTCACTGAAAGAATGACTACTTATGACCTAGCAAAAAATGTGGGTATTTCCTTTGGACCTTTTCCCACAGGGGTGAAAAGTTATTTTGTCATTTAGAGTCTAACTTAGCAGGAGAAGAAAGAAAACAAAAACAAAACAAGGTACATTCACATTTCAATGAAAATGGTGAATGCCTTTTTTATGGAGAGAGAAAAAACTGTCCCTTAGTTTTCTTTTTAAAAAATTTTAATGCATAGTATATAATACAAATAATTCAAACATATACTTCTATTCTGTGGTATTTAGAGGAGAAAATGGCAGCTGATTTTAGGAAAAGGCTCTTTAGCTGAGGTGCCCACGTGCCTTCTCAGCCTATTGCCCTGAGCTGTGCTAAGCCCTGCAATGAGATTATTTCATTGATCATCTCCCTCACCCTCTGAGGTTTGTGTTGTTGCTCCATTTAAGAGTCTCAGAGAGATTAAATATTTTTAGGTGACAGAGTTGGCATCAGCACCAGGTCATGGGATTCCTCGCCCACATTCACTGTTAAATGGCCTCTCTCAGTGAGAATATTCCATCTTAGTGATCAGTCAAATCCCCAAAAGCAAGCCTATTCCATGATACTCTATGGGTAATATCCATACAGTAATGCAGATAATTAATGGCAGAAGTGAAAAAGACATGATAAAAAAGCAAGAATAGTTTTAGCTTTAAAAATGTTTCTACTAAAATTATTTAAACACAGAGTGTTCAGAAATCCTATTTTTTAATATTTTAACCCCCAAAAACTTTTAGTTTAGAAGAACGTAGAGCATTTCACTTTGTAGTGCAGAAGATTTGCTTTTTATCCCATTTGTTGGCAACTCTGTTTTGCCGGTGGTGGACATAAATGATATCCACCCTTCCCTAACTTGACTAACTCTTGTGATAACTGACCTAAGTCTTTGTTGAAGCTTCATCCTCCTTGCCTTTCTTTCCCTCCTTCCTCTGGGCTATCCTAAGTCCCTGCCTTCTGCCATCCCCTAACACCCATTTCCCCCCTAGTGGACTCTGCAGAGCTTTGTTACCATATTTGCCTCATGGTTCTTGTTTACTTGAGGATAGTTCTTGAAAATCAGTGATAAATAGTTGTTGAACTAGATCTGCTTTCTTGTTCATGAAGTAGATGAGATTAAATTGATGGCATGTTAAGTGAGGTATATTGAGAGTTGAGACACATTTAAAAAATAGAGAAGTGAAAAAACAAGAAAGTGAAACTTTAAAAAAAAGGAGCTATTGTTTCATGCAGTAAAGCTTTATCTGTAACTGTGCAGTTGTTTACTTACTCTAAGTTTAATTCTGACATTAGGGAAATAAATAGTAAAAGCCAAAGAAACATGTCTATTCGGGTAGGATGTAGTATATCCTGATTTTCCATTTTCTTTCCTGCAGACATTGGAATTGGTGTCTCATGAGAGGAAAGCAAGGACAGAAATCACAGATGCCAAAGATCCCCAAGTGCCAGTAGAGAGCAAGAGGGAAAGGTGGCCTCCACCCTATTGCTGTCTGTCCATTTACCACTGAATCATTGGCAGAGCTTGTTATTCCCATTCTGAACAACGAGCATGGCGCATCCACTGTTAAATCCTTAACATTTCTTTGACTCTACCAACAAATGTGAATCCCTTCTTTAAATGAAACTGCCCAACTCCTTATATCACCACCAAATTAATTCATAGAGATGGCCCTGCTGCAGTTGAAAGTACTTCCCCAACTTGTCTGTTTATTACATTCCAGAGGCAGTATCTAGTTGCTTTTATCTACTTCATCTGACTTCTAGTGATTTTGTTTTTATTTTTTTGAATGAGGATTGCCAGAGGTTTGCTATGTCTGTGGTGATGGCAACTTACATGGTGCATTAGTGTAGCCCTTCAATTATTATTAAAATCTCTTTCACAGTATTTCTGTACAATTTTGAATATGCATTTTGTTTTTTCTGCTGCCATATGAAGTCATCATTGTGAAAGCATCAACAATTATTTGTTGTCTCTTATCCAAATTTGATCAGTGTCACTCATCTTGGGCAGTATAGAGGCAAAAACTTTTCCATCTGCTTTCAGGATTATGGAAGTCCTGTCACTTGGACAGGGAT
Organism: Carlito syrichta; assembly: GCF_000164805.1. Taxonomy (NCBI): domain Eukaryota; kingdom Metazoa; phylum Chordata; class Mammalia; order Primates; family Tarsiidae; genus Carlito; species Carlito syrichta. The sequence continues at coordinate 246,348 of NW_007246539.1, forward strand.
GGGAATGAGGGAGTAGCTTGAGGAGATTGAGTGGTGAGAGAAAAGGAAGTCAGGATACTGGGGAAGAAGAGGTCTTCTTACTATTTAGTAAATCTGTGCTGTGATTTTTCTTAAATGATGATAATTAGATTTCTAACTGTCTTATATAGAGTGACCTTGAGATCATCACAGAGAATGAGTTTGACCTGTGATATTTTGCAGTGATGCATGTTACAGAGGTGCAGTTTCGTATAGCAATCTCAGCTCTATTTTTATGTAGGTTTTTGTGTCTTGAGACAATAGGGGTTTCTCCTCCTTTTTTTGCTATTATGACCATGTTATATGTTTCTTTTCTCAAGTGGTCATTTATATTCATGTTAACTACCTCCTCTATAACCTTTGGAACAACTCTATATTACATCTGTGAATTAAAGGGAAGGATAAATAACTTCAGATATTTTAATTGACTTTAATTTGAGTCAGGTCTAATATATCTAAGCCCTGGTCTTTTTTCCAATATCTTTTGAAAGAGTGGTTAATATCTCAGTTATCAGGTAGTTATGAAATGACACCCTACAATAGTTATTGATAATTTATTAGCTGGTGGAGCATAATCTCTTTTTCATACATTATCTCTCTCTTTTTAAAATTTTTCAGCTTCACAACAATATTTACATAATTAGAGTTTGTGTAATACCTAGGGGTTGCTTCTTTTTGTTTTTTAAAAAGCTTGTAAGTGATTGTAAATTGCAATCACATTTGCTGATAGGCTGTGATGACCCTAATCAAGTAAGGGAACAGTTCAAGAAAACCAGTCATTAGGGTCACTAGTAGATCTGTGGTCAGAAGCTTCATCAATTTGATAATTTTCACTTTCTGCTGCCAGTTGACCTCTGGATTTCTGCTTCTGTTCAGATTGATAATCAAAATGTTAGCTCTAAAAATGGAGTAACAACAGCTAAGGATAAGAGCAGGTTTATGAATAACTCCAATAAATTTAATTTCAAAAGCTACACGTAAGTTAAGTTACTAATTTATTGCTTAATCTTAGGGACTAAAGCACGTACCATTATCTGTGCTGGATTCCTCTCTTTTTAATCTAGAACTCAAGCATAGTTAATAAGCTGCATAATTTATTAATAGTCTCTGAGTCCTAAGCCATTACCTGCTAAATAAAATAGGTAGTTTAAAAAAAATTAAGGAAATAGGGTTATTGAAAAAGGAAAAAAATAAGAAATTGCTGGTTGGATTTTTTTTTTTAGCCTTATACTACTTGTATCTCAATTTTAATTAGACTTGAGCATTTGCAAATAAGCAAAATAATGGATGACACTGCAAGAGAGAACCAATTTATTGTTACATAAGTAATAACAAACATATTCTGGGAAATCCGGCTCTTTCTCCACTTGGAAGCGCATTGGATGCCTCCTGTGTCCATCTTAAAGGAATCCTCTTGCTCATCTCTAAGTCTCACAAACACACAGACATGAACTGTTTCACATTTATTTTATTTCATTCCTTGTAAAAGTAAATGGAGAGTGATGTTGGAAAGATAACTAGAATTTTAATTCTGTGGCAAAGTGTTGACTGTATTTCTTTTCCTTAGACATCTTTGTCCAGCAGTCAGCCTTTGTAGGTGTTGTATATTCAGCTATGTGGAATGAACAATATACACATGAATTCTGGCTTCTCTAAAAGTAACTGGGAAATAGTGTTATCAGGTCATTGGAAGTCAGGTAAATATGAAGGAAAGTTTTTGTTTGTTTTTTGTTTGTCTTACACTATTGTTAGGAGTATTAAAATCATTTAAAATTTTGCAAGTCCCTGAGAAGAAAGATAGATGTGGTTGTTGCGTTTATAAATGACTATTTTTCAAATGAAACCCTGAAGGGAAGAGACTTAAACTCAGGCTGCATCCCAGTGGGCTCTCCACAGCAACCATTCCCAATGGCTGTTCCACTTTTCTTGATGGGAGATACTTTTCAACTGGATGGTCCTGATGTAGATAGTGGCCATCTTGATTGCATCAAGGAACTATTTATAAAACAAGGACATTCAGGTGCAGGTGGAGTTTTATGTTATTTATTTATTTATTTTTCTGCAACACGAAAGATTTCAGCTATACTTTGAAAGAGAAGATTTAAATACCTTGTGTTTAAAATTAAATGGCCAAAGGACATTTTGCAGTATGAGAGGCTTATTTAATTATCTTAGATATTTGTGAGTTATTGTTTCAATTATCTCTTACTTCCTTAGGTTTATCAAGTCCACATGACTGTTTTTAAGTCTTCATCACTATTATTTGGCTCACTCATTTTTATTGCTAATCTAGAACATCTCTTCTGTGGACTACTGCAGCAGAGAAATAGTATCTGCTGCCAGCAAAGCTAACAACTGTGGCAGTAAAATTCTGCCAAAACTAATAATGAATTGGAACTTACAAATCCCTGTCTTAATAATATGCCCTGGGACATGGGAAATATTTCTCTTTAATAAACAGTTAGAAAATCATCTGCTTGAAAGTGGTTGTCAGATGGCCCCTTTTGGCACCAAATTAACATTGGAAAGAAAGGACTTTGAGATTAGATGATGCTGATTATCAGCCCTATGTGTCTCTTGCAATATATACTTTTCCTAGAATTCTAAGGTTGAAACCTTTGATTTCAGATTTCTAAGCATTTAAACCCATAAACACGATTCTAAATGCAGCTCAGGAATCAGAAGATATCCCCTAGGAAAAGAAATTACAAGTTGATAGAGTAATAATAACCTATAAAATGTTATGTAAAATGATTTAGATTTTGTTTCTAGTTATCAAAATAATGTGTTGCCAAAGTCATGGATATAGGCAGTGAATGTCATGAAGGTCTGTGAGCTGAGTGTACATTTTGTAAAATGTATGTTGTAATACACAAGGCAAGACCTATAGAAGCATATGAATGAGTCATGATAGCCACACCAGTGCAAAATCCCCTCTAAGTATGCTTTAGCCTTTTGTTAATAGGGGAATTTTTTGTAAAAGTATATTTTATGTTATGATTTTTCGGGTTCTGTTTCTTGAAGACAGATGATGATCCTAAGGCTTATCTTGTGCTTTTACAGGACACTTTACTTTTACAAAGCACTAGCAATACATTCTTGTCGATAATTTCAAGAACATTGTGGTAGATGAAATATCTGAAGGCCAGGGAGTTTGATTTGACCAAGGTCCCTTTTTCATATATCGTGGACCCAGTTAGGACTTTAACCTAAGCCTTCTCATTCTAAGTTAGTTGTCATAGGCCACTAAACTGCAGTCATTTATGTAACTCTTTATAAATAAAGACAGCATATACAAATCAGTAGCAGAAAAAAACCTGATTAAGAAATGGGCAAAGGACCTAAACAGACACTTCTCTAAATAAGACATAAAATATGGTCAACGTATATATGAAAAGGCTCAGCATCACTAATAATCAGGGAAATGCAAATTAAAACCACTGTGAGATATTACCTCATGCCGGTTTGGATGGCTATTATAAAAAAGATAAGAGATGATAAATGTTGGTGAGGGAGTGGAGAAAAGGGACCCCTACGATGCAGTTGTGAGAATGTAAACTAGGACAGCCATTTAGGAAAGAGCATGAAGTCTCCTAAATAAGTGAAAAAATAGAACTATTTTATGACCCAGCAATCCCTCTTTAGGGTGTATGCCCAAAGGAGATGAACTCACCACCTTGTAAAGATATCTACACTCCTGTGTTCATTGTAGCATTATTCACAGTAGCCAAAATATGGACACACACTCAGTGATTGTTGAAGGATGAGTGGATAACAAATATGTGTACACACACACACACACACACACACAATACAAGCCCATACACAATGGAATATTATTCAGCTTTAAAGAGAAGAAGATCCTGCTGTTTGCCAGAGTGTGGATGGACCTGGAAGACATTATTTACTAAGTGAGATAAGCAAGACACAGGAAAAAAATTTTGTATGATCTCACATGTGAAATCTTTTTCTTGAAAAAAAGGTCAAACATGTAAGCATAGAGAATAAAACAGTGGATAGTAGGAAGGTCAAATGGGGCCAGGTAGGTCAAAGGATATAAAGTAGCAGATATGTAGGAGGAACAAATCTAGAGGTCCAGTGTACAGCGTGAGAACTACTGTTAATAATAGTGCTTTGGGGATGCTTGTTAAAGAAGTAGATTTTAGCTGCTCTAGTCACACATACAAAAGGAGTTGTGTCAGATGACAGATATGTTAATCGGCTTTACTGTTACAATCATTTTACTATCCATATGTGTCCTATAATGTTGTAAACCTCAAATATGAACAATAAAATATGTTAAGAATAAGTGAGGGCAGTATCCATTTTGGCTTCTGCAACAGAAGTCTACATCTTCGCTTGTGGGCTTCTTGTTGATATTTAGTCCTCTCAAGGCTGATAGACCTTTCCTCCTAATAGGTCCTTGTGAGTTAGGAAGAGACATTCTGTCTTGATGGGGGCAGCCGCTTATTCCAAAGCAGTCTTTGATCCCAACATACAGAACAGCCATTCTTTATGTGAGGTTGTTGTGTTATTATTAAGAAGCGCCTAAAACTTGCCAGAAAGCAGGCTGTTCTGTAATCAGCCTTTTAAAATTTTTTGGTGGAAATTTTGTTAATTTTTATAATTTTAATGGATGTATTATGTGGTATAATACAATATAGTAGCTAAGAGAGTGAGCCAAGTCAGTCTACTGGACATAAGAGTCTTGGTTCTGCCATTTACTGTTTGTGTGATGTATTGTAAGTTTTAACTTCTCTGTACCTCGGTTTCCTTATCTGTAAAACTAGATGATTACTGGATCCACCTAAGGAGCTTTATTATAAGAAGTAAATGAGCAATCCCCAGCTCATAGCTTATGCACAATATATATAATAATATAAATACCGTTGGACAAGAAGTTTTCTCTTTTAGGGCTCTTGGGATCCCAAGAAGTAAATTTGAGCTGTTGCGTGTAGTAGGACTTTGAGGCCTCTGTTGCCTTTGTTTTGGTGTGATAGGACATATTTAGAACAACTTTCTGAGAAATGTCCTGGCTTTATTTCTGATTACTCTCTTACTTGCTTTAGTTTGTAACCATTTCTCTTTAGACTCTGCTCTGTGCTAGGCTCCTGAACCTCACAGAAGAGGGAACTCTTTGCTGAGGCAGGGGAGTCTGTAGGTGGCCAGCAAAGACCACAGTCCCCAGTACTGTAGTATTGGGCAAGTTCAATGACCTAGTAAAGGTTCACATGAGAGAAAATTCAAAGATGATTGTGTAAATAGCTATCATGGATTGAGTGCTTTTCTCTTTGGCACTGTGTTTAATTTTGCTTATATATTAATTCATTTATTTCTCACCAAACCCTAGGGACAGATAAGGAAACTGAGGCACAAAATAGTAAATTAATTTGCCCAAGTTCTTATAGCAAATTATGTGGTGAGGCCATGATTTGAATTCAGGCCATCTGTTTCTAGAGCCATTCTGTTAACCAGGGAGTCCCTGTCTTTTAGATTGAACTGGCTCCTTCAGAAATGCTGCTGTGAACTGCATTTGATGTGGTGCTGCTATTGGGGTTATTGTGAGAAGAAGTCTTGTGAAACCTGGATATTATGGGAATAATATCTGGATATTCTGTATCACACAGGATCTTCTTTGTGAGGACTCCTGGGATAAATTTGTTTTTAATAACTAGAATAGGTAAATTCCCTGAGCAAATTATTCTGCTTTTATTTCCTAGACATTGTAAACTTTCTTCTACTAGACAACTAATTATTGTATTTGTAACCCACCCTTAGTTTGTCCTTATAGTTTTGTCAACTTTGCCTTCAACTTGTCACTACGTTTGCTTTTCTTTTGAATTCATTCCACATTTTAAAAGTCTTTTTTTGTTTGTTTGTTTGTTTGTTTTGTTTTGAGTCAGAGTCTCACTCTGTTGCCCAGGCTGGAGTGCAGTGGCATGTTCACAGCTGCTGCAGCCTCGACCTGCTAGGCTCAGGCTATCCTTCCTTCTCAGCCTTCCAAGTGGCTGGAACTACAGACACATGCTAACACGCATGGCTTATTTTTTTTTATTTATAGTCGAGACAAGGTCTCACCAAGTTGCTCAGGCTGATCTCAAGCTCCTGAACTCTGGCAATCCTATCGCCTCTGTCTTCCAAAGTGCTGGGATTACAGGCTTGAGCCACTGCGCCCAGCCTTAAAAGTCGTTTTAAAATTCAGATTATTCACACATATGGAAAATTGTGCCAATAGTGTGGGAAAGCATAAAATGATAAATCTTCTCTCCCATACCAATTCCTACCCCTAGTTTTTTTCTCTCTACAAGGTACTTCTTTTGTATGTAGAGATGTTTTATGTGTGAATAACATATATGTACATTACTTTAAATAATGGAATTATGATAGTATTCATTGTTCCTTACATTCTTTTTTTATTTTAAGATTTTTTTTAACTAGAGAAATTATCATAAGATGTATAAATGAAAGGTGAAGACTAACTCCCAACCATCATTGTCTATCTCTCTAATGTATCCAATGTTAGCACTGCCCATGCATGTCTCCATGCTACGTTATCTTAATTATAATACCTGGTTTAACATACTGTGTTATCACCTGAGCTGTGAACTCTTTGCAAACCTGAATGATGACTTGGTCATTATAATGTCCCTGGTGCCTGACACACTGACCAGCACACAGTGTGCCATCAACATGCAATTAGGGCAAATACCCCAATAAAAGAACAGATAAAGAAATTAGTGCTATTTTCTTTGAATAGAATATTTTATTTTTAAAAAGTTGAAATGGAACCTGAGTATTACTCTAGGACATGAAATCGAGAAAACTAGATTATTTTCTAGTAAATAGAGGAAAAAAATTCAGATGGAATGCAATCATGGAAATACTCAGCTTGGAGTGCTTTCTGTTGCCAGTATAACAGCAAGGGCACGTGGGAGTGCTTTCTGTTGCCAGTATAACAGCAAGGGCACGTGGGTCTTTAAGTGACTGTGGAATATAAACGAGAATTCTGGACATGTTTATATGGCTGGCTGGGAAATTTACTCAGCACAACATTCAACAAATGTCTATTGAGCAGTCTCTGCATTCAGGGCACTGGGTTGAACTATAAGGACCTATAGGCAACTTGTGCTTTTTGCTCTTAAGGCTTCCACAGGTAAGAGAATTGAAGACCTAGCTTATCCCACTCCTCTGTCCCTCGCCTCCCCAAATAAAGGAGATTTGAGAGAACCCTCCAAATTTATGGTACCCTACCATGCCTGGCCAATTATAATCTCTAATACAGATGACTTTTCCTGCTTTCTCACAGTCTCTTCTTTTTATAAGAGCCTGGTCATCTTTTTACCTATAACTTCTAATGCCTTGTCATGGAAATGCTTTGCTTTGCTTTTCCCAAGGAGTGGTTTTGAAAAATGTTTTTACACTGTGTTCTAAACTCTGTAAGAAATAGAAAACAAACATATGGTAAGGAAAAATTTGTTCAGGATATATTTTGACCACTATCTGTGACTTTTTAAATATGTTCACAAGAATTGAAAAGGAAATCTTTTAATAGCATGTCGTCTGCGTGAGAAAAACAATAGCAGTGCTGTCATTATCTTTGGATATCCATTTTTCTCTAAAGATTTCACACGGTCTGTAGCTATCACATTGTCTTTTTTCATTATTTTCTCTTTTGCCTCAGTTTGGTCCTGAATTCTTTTGAAAGAAAAATTTATCTGTGCCACGCCTCCCTGCTTTTTAGATAGGTAAATTTGTTGCATTATGGAAAGAAAATATTTGACTCTGAAGCTATTTCAAAAATAACAATCTCTCTCCTAGAGTGCATGCTTTAGATGCATTGAAATTTGATATTTAAACATAGAGGCATGATCATTAGAAATGGCTCCTCGTTCTAATGTGACAGAACAAAGAAATGTGCATTTTATGTTCAGACAATAAATCTGTAGGGATTCCTATCTGGAGTGGGAGTGATGGTGGGAAGTCAGGGTGGTCATGTGCAGCCAGAGCAATCTGGGTTGCTTTTTAGCATCAATTCAAGAAAAGAAGGAAAAAAGAGAACCCAAACCAAATCCAAGCATAGTTGTATCATAAAAAGAGACATGGAAGAAAAAGGCTTATTTAAATTTGCTATCCCTGATGTTTCTAATTATATTTTTAAATGAAATGAATATTAGAAAATCATTTCAATTAAGCATGTAAGATTACCTACTAGACTAGCAGCCTGAGAATTATGAGATCTATTAATTATAAAGAATTTCCCAAGTACCAAATGTACCATTTGTAGACAGTCTGTAATTTACGAGTTATGGGCAATAAGTGGAAAGGCGCACAGTGGTTCACATTTTTCATCTCAGACTGACAAAACCTTTCTCCCCCACTTAGAGTTATGGGAAGACGCTTGACATTTCTTCTCTTCTGCATGTATTTTCTCCAGTGGTTCATTAGTAGTTCAGAGGGTTCTTGTTTTCCTAGAGCAAGTCTAATCCTGACATGTTCACTCCTCAGGTGTAGAATGTGATTTTGCCTTTCTCTCTTACATTCAGAGCAAGCAATGTAAAGTTGTCAGGGATATTTAGCTAAGAATCACCAGCACCTTTGAAAACTAGAATCCCTGCAGAGAGCCAAATACACAAAGTAACAGTATCCAGAAGCATTAAAGCTGCCCAACTGCCAGGCTCCCCACTGGGACACAGGCAAATGTCTGTAAGGAATGCTGCTTGCAGCTGTACTTGATGGAAGTGTTTCATCGCTAGTGCGTTTTGATATAAAAGATCCTCTATCTTTTTTTGTATTATATTGCAAATAATCAAAGGATAATTTTTAGGCTATTGTTACCAAAAGATGTTTGAAACTGGATTGGCTTACAGACACATTGCTGGTGTCTTTTAAATAAGGGTATTCTGTTCTCTAGTACAACAGTTGGCAAAGCATCAGGACAGACTATTACAATAGCTGAGTACTCAGTCATAATTATCTTCAGCTGAAATCCTTGAGCTCTGGCATAGTATTCAAGGCTGTTTCTATTTTTTCCAATTATATGCAATTTCTCATGACTATAAACCTGGCTTTCATTTTTATTTTTGCTGATTGGAGTATATTTCTTCTTACCAACTTAAAACACTTTGGAGCCAACATGTTTCACATATTTGCTATATTTCATATTAAACGATGTCTGGATTCCATACTGTGGTCTCTTTTGGCTAGTACAATTGCACAATTAAATAAAATGGGCTGGGGAGGTCACCATAAAAGGCAGAGCATCACTGGTGCAGACTGGAGACAAGGCAGTGTCTGAAGGTAGCTGTCGGGACAAAGACCCTAGAAAAAGATCCAGAGATGTGAGGTCCACCAACCCACATTCCCACAGGGCAGAGAATGTGATGTCGTCTTTGGAACCTCCTGCCAGGCATGTTGTTGGCATGCAGTAGATAGCTACTGCAAGGAAGATTCAAATATGCCATGGAGAATGGTCAGTCATAGTGCTATGATCTTAAAAATATTTATCCCAATGGTAAATGAAAGCCTGAAATTGGGTGTTAACGGTACCTATTATTAGCACTTGAATTTCTTGATAAAAATCCCATTTCAGTTCAAATCTTTAGGAGACTGATATTGTTTCACATTCATTTAGCACCATGTGGCTCTCTTCCTTTGAAAACATGATGCTTTTGAGCTACTGATTTTCATTGATGCTTCCAAACCACCATCCAGTTAAACATGCGCAATGTATATATTTTCTGTTTTTCCAAAGTAAAAAGTGGTAGTGCTTTTTAAAATGCACTAAGAGTGGTCGAGCAGTAACTAGAAGGAACCCAGATACCTGGTGACTTTGTGGAACCACTATGTCCTGGATCCCCTCTCTCCAGACTTTTTACACAACAAATGAATGTCTACCTTTTTTCTTAAGCCCCTGCTTCCTTGAGTTTTTCTGTTCTTTGCAGCCAAACCTAACCTACACAAATACAGTTGCTAAATCTTTTCTTCAAGCATCATTATATATGAGATTTCTTGGCAGAAGTGAAAAGAAAGGTAAAGATGTTTTTTTTACCAGCACAAATTCTAGCACAACCACAAATTCTAAAAATGCTTATTTTTCCTTAAATGTATGTGTCTCTTAAGGTATTTAAATTTTTGACTTCCCATGATGCTAGCTCTAACATTTCAAGGAGAAAGAAAATCAGGAATTGAAATGTGATGGGTATGATGAAATAAATGTTATTTAAATATTTACTGTCTTTAGTGTAAGTTACTGCTTAGTAATCCTTGTATTAAAAGACTACCTTTGCCGAGTGAACACTTGCTCTGTGCTGGGCACTATTGAAACATCTTCCTCCATGGAAAATCTCATGGAACACACAGCACCCTCAGATGGTGGAAACTATTATATCCCCCCTAAGCAGATGAAGAAATACTTCCTAGCCTACTCTAGTAACCCTGCACCCTCTTCACCTGCTCTCCTTTTTCCTTTTCTCGGACACACTCATTACCCTCTCACTTGCTGTATAATTTCTTTTATCTCTTGGTTTATTTTTGACTCTGCGCAGTAACATATAAACTCTGTGAGGCCATGTATCTGTGTGTTCCTTGCTCTGTGCCACATGCCACAACAGTGACTGACGTACAGCAGTTGCTCAACAAAGTCTCACTGAAATGCAATAGAGAGATGATGCCACTTGCTCAAGATTATGCAGCTAGTAAGTGAATGAACTGCAGTTTGAGCCCAGGCAGTCTAGCTCAAGAATTATTATGGTGTATTATCTTCTAAGTTGATTTTTTTTTTAAAGGAGGGGAGCTTTTTTAAGCTCAAGTTAAGGAGTCACAGATAATAAGAATCCATATAAAATGACAAAGTGCACAAGCAAAGATAATCAGGTCATTATAAAAGACAGTCTGAATTCATATTTTTTCCTTCTTAATCATCTAAAAACCACAATAGTGTAGAAATATAAATGTATCTGTATTGATAGGCCTGTTACAAATGTAAGTATAATATGTTCTCTAATAACAGAACAACGAAGGTGAATGAGAGAAAGCTCTTTTGGAATAGATAAGTATCTCTTGATCTGATAATAACTCAATACACTTGAACAAATGAAGATAACCAGAAATGGGGAATAAGAAGGTTTATATCAAACAAGTGTAAGGTTAATATCAAAAAAGTGGTATATATATTGCTCTGCTTTCTTTTCTTAACTTTTTTAGAGAGCTAGATGTATTGTGATGAGATTTCCTTTGGAATATAGCTTTGAGGTTTTTTTAAAGTTAATTATTAGCTTTTTTTTTTGCTTGCCTCATTTTCTTTCTATACCAAAGTGCTTCCTTTTTCTAACTGTTGACAAAGTGCTGTTCTAAATTTGTTATGAAATGGCTTGGGGGTTTTGAGATAATATTTTTTAACAAGTAGTTAGGTTTAGAGAAAAATTGAACCAAGTACAGAGGGTTCCCCTATACCATTCACCCTGCCTTCCTCCCATCTTCCCAGCTTTCCCATTTATTAACATTTTGCATTATTAATGTGGTGCTTTTGTTACAACTGATGCATCCATATTAAAACACTATGATTGGCTGAAGTCCATAGTCCACCGTAGGGTTCACTCCTTGGTGTTGTCCATTCTCTGGGTTTAGACAAATGTATAATGACCTGTATTCGTCGGTATAATATTTTGCAGAGTAGTTTCACTGCCCTAAATATTCTTTCTGCTGTACCTGTTCATCCCTCCTCACCTCCCTAGACCTGATCTTTTTTGCCGTCTCTAACGTTTTGCCTTTTCCAGAATGTCATATTGTTGTCATCATGCAGGATGTAGCCTTTTCAGATGGGTTTCTTTCACTTAGTAGTATGCATTTAACGTTCAACCATGTCTTTGTGTGGCTTGATAGCTCGTTTCTTTTTGTCTCTGAATAATATTCCATTAAGTGGATACAGCACAGTTTATTCACCTGACTGACATTTTGGTTGCTTCCATATTTTGGTAATTATGAATAAAACTGGTATGAACATTTGTGTGCCTGTTTTTGTGCACACCTAAGTTTTCAACTCATTTGGATAAATACCAAGGAGCATGATTGCTGGGTCATAAAATAATCATTTTTACTGAGTCTTTATAACATGCCTACACTGAGAGCCAACATCAAGAAGCAGTTTAAATTTGAGTGAGGCATGAGTGGTGCCACAAGTTTTTGTTTTTTGTTTTCAGGCTCTCTTCTCTTGGAGAGTCTCCTAAAACCATATTTCAGTGCTGTATATAAAAGGCCTGAGAGATGTGCATATACTTAAAGACACTGTTTCCTAAGGGCTCAGATCAGTTCTCTTGTCAGCACATCATTTTATGAACAGCACATTTTGTTTTTATATTGTTAAATACGTTAACATTGTTTAAATAAATATGAATATTAAAGGAGTAAATATTGTTGGGGCCAGGCGCGGTGGCTCAAGCCTGTGATCCCAGCACTTTGGGAGGCCGAGGCGAGAGGATTGCCTGAGCTCAGGGGTTCCAGACCAGCCTGGGCAACTTAGTGAGACCTCGTTTTTACAATAAAATCAAAAAATAAGCCAGGCGTGGTAGTGCCTGCCTGTAGTTCCAGCTACTTGGAAGGCTAAGGTGGAGGGATCGCCTGAGCCCAGCAGTTTGAGGCTGCGGTGGCCGGGAGCGTGCCACTGCACTCCAGCCTGGGCAGCAGAGTGAGACTCCAACTCAAAAAAAAAAGAAAAAGAGTAAATATTGTTAAATAAAAGGTAATCAAAACTGGGTTTAGTGGCCTATGTTGTGCCCATAATCATCACTACTAAGGAGACTGAGGCGGGAGGGTTGCATGAGCCCAGGAGTACGAGTCCATTCTGGGCAATATAGCAAGACCCCCATCTCTAAAAATAAGTAATTTAAAAGGTTATCTACACACAAAGAACAGTGTATGTCATAGAAAGCTGGCAAAAGTTATCAAATCTAACATGGATAAGTCTCTTCTGTTTTCTACATATAGTTTGCCATTATTTTATTTTATTTTTATTATAAATTGGAGAAGCTAAGCAGTGTGTTTCTGGATTGAGATTTGCTGTGTTCAGCAAATGAATGGTCCGCACTGTCCAAGTGGCATTTAGAAAACCTTGAAGCAGAAAACACCAGACCTTAGCTAGCAATGCACTCCGTCAGTTTCTTGATGCACAGTTGAGGACAAACAAGTAGCACGGCATCACAGTTCTGCTTATGGGGTTGTTTCGTCAGTAAAGTGGCTGTTGTGTCCTATGGCTTGGAGAGGTTTCCTGAAGTGCTTTTCTTTATCCAGCCCAGCCCTGCCTCTTGAGCTTTCTTCCATGTCATCCTCCTGCCTGTCTTGACTGATCATGAACTATTGATTCTACACTCTTGATGTATTTTTCTACATGAAGTAAAAGTGATCAGAGATTTGAGTATTTGTGTTTCCTCTTTCATAAAGCTCTCTACTTCTGTTAACTATTTGGCTTTTTAAATTTCTTGTCTTATCTGTTCTCTCTAGATAAAAGACACCACTGTATTATTCACCCAGCCCGGACAACTCAGGGTCATCATTGATTCTTTTCTGTGTTCCAGATAAGGAAAACAGAGCAGGCAAAAATAGAAACATTGAGTGTGAGCCTCTGTTAATTAAGCAAGTATTGGAGTACTTATCAGTTTTGATGTGCTATAGCCAAGATAATAGGCTACACCTTCAAATAGTTCTGCCTAGTGTGGGAGGCAGACTGATAAACAGACATTTGCAGCAAAATGGATACATGTTGTGAAAGAAATATGCATGGAGGGACCTTCTATGAAGCTTATTTGGGAAAAACTGTCAACAGTTGTGTATGGCTTGAGCATAATGCTTGTCTTCAGTGGGGGCTTGTGTGCAGGGACAGGGATGTTCACACACAAATCTGGAAAGGCGGGTTGAGACCAGGTGGTAAATTGCCTTGAAACTGTGTTAAGGAATCTGAGATTTATTGAATAATTGGTGTTGAATACTCAAATGTTTTATAAAATGCAAAAGAACAAGCAAACCTAGATTTCCAACTTATTTTCTAGCTTTCTTTAGGGCTTTACATTTTATCCCATAGGGATTTCAAAAACTCTTTGAGCTTAAAACCAAACTCATTGTCTTGGCTTCCCCATTTTTCTTCCTCTGGCCTCTCCCATCTTATTTAGAGGCCTCATCTTCTATGGCCGTCAGCTAAGCCACAGATCTTGGGGTCATGTTCACCTTCTCTTCATCTTCTACCCCATGGTTAATATGACAGCGTATCCCAACAAGTCCTTCCCTGAATGATGCTCCAGTTCATACCCTGCTTTTCATTTTCAACTCTAATCTTTTATCAAGTTAGCACCATTAAGCCACACTAATTATTCTTTGGTATGCAGAGATCAGGTAAATTATTTCACTTTATTGCTTCAGGACATGGGGCTAAAATGCTAGTAAATCTTTTTATATGCTTAGGGTTGTACATATGTCACATGCTTTTTAAGAATATTGGAAACAATACCAGTGCACTAGACATTCGTAGAATGGGCACTGTATACCATTGTCTTTCTGCTCTGCTACACTAGTACATGACTTCCGTCTTCCAGATTATTTCCTGGTACAAGATGTCTGCTAGAACTCTAGCATCAAAGAAATAACACCCCCAAAGAAGGAACAGTGGACAGGTAAAAAGTTTCTCTCTAGCTATATCATCTCTTATTAAGCAGCCTTTATAGACATGCTACATACCATTTCCACTTCATAAACCAGATCTGAATCAGAAGGCACTATCTACTTGCAAGAAGACTAAGAAATGTCATCTTTGCTTTTCCAGGAGACACTGTGCTCAATGGAAAGTTGAGGATCTGTCAGCAGGGGAGAAAAAAGAGAATGATGTTGGTATAGGTAACTAGAGAAGGATGGCAAGTAGCTCTTCTCAGGATAGGTAAATCTACTCTTTTCATGCTGGACAAAATAAACCTGTTATTACTGGTACTGTTGAGTGTTGTATGTCTCAGATACTTATACTTTATGGCTACCATTCTATAAAGTATCTTTATTAAAATAAATGGTGAAATGTCCTTCCAGGTTTCACTTTCTGCTCTCCTACTTGTCAAGTCATGTGAAGTGTCAGATATTTTGAACCTGAGCACTGTTGCTCACAAAAAGGTAGGACCATGCAGAGCAGCTAAATTGGGTGATGACAAACTGCTCTTTCATCGAATTCCTCACTTGACACATTGTGTGTTGTAGGTTTCACAGCAACTTACCTCAGTGAGATGCCTCTCAACCTGCAGCAGATCTGTCATCTGGGGAGTTCATTAAAATATACATATAACTGGGCACCAACCCCGCCCCCCCAGGCTCTATTTTAATAAATATAGAGCCTGTCCCAGGATTCTGTAAGTTACAAAAATAAAAGAGATTCTGGTATACACCCTTAGTTGAAAATTGTTCCCTTATAAATTTACAGCATTTGATTAAATGTTTCCCAGGAATCATAGCCACTGCATGAAGTCATATCCTCTTGGCTTATTCTGAGATATAAATTAGATTCTGAGATATAAATTAGAGGTCTGGATCAACATATACGATTATATCAGAAGAATGTATAGTATAGGAACAGCAGATCTTTTTCAAAGCCAGATTGAGTTGACTCACTGATCAAACATATTGAAGAATTAATTATTCATCATTTGGGTCTTCAATGTAAAAACGTAGCTTCAGAATCCTGATAATACTATCAGCATACTCTCTCTATTGAATTCATTTGTAGAACACTTCGTTGTTATCTTCTATTATCAAAATATGTTCTGATTGGGGTAATCTAAGGAATAATATCGATGACTTCCATCCCTACTCAGTTTTTACTTTTAAAATTCTTATCTCTTTTCAGTTTCATAAAACTCATGTGATAATCATTACGGCCATCTTACAAAGCAGAGAATTGAAACAAAATCACACTATTTTTTAAGCTGACAAGATGTCAGTTTAAATGAAGAAAGTGGTTAAGGGATTCATACAGAAAAGCAGCCGATTTGTCTGCGTTTCCTTTTTTTTCTTTCCTTTTCCAACTTGCCAAAGAACACCAGCCTTGTGAAAGATCTGAATTGCGGTAATACCTCTCTTCCCCCGCCACTTAGGTCTCGTTGCCTCCATCTCAGGGCTCTTTCCAGGAACCAGAAATAAAGTGAGCAAGGACCGCGCTTCAAGTTGCAACTTCATTCTCGCAAAAGGACACACAAAGTAGTGATGCTTTTGTCAGCTAAAAGCTAAATGTTTCTCTCTTCTCCTCTCCTTCATGCCTTCTCCTCCTCTGTGTGAATGGCTTACTTTATCCACCTAAAAATAAAGGTCAAAGCCAGCAAATAATGGATTCAAGACAGAAAAATGAAAGTTACAGTGACACAGTGATTTCTTTGAGGTTTTTGCCCAAAAGTTACCACTTCAGCGAAGCTTTGCCTGGTTACTCTGTCAATATCATCACCTCAGCACACCCTCTGACATTCCGTATTCCCTTTTCCTGCTGCATTCTCTTTCCTTAGCCTTCGTCATATCTAATATACCGTGTATTTTTGTTTATTTCTCTTGTTAATTGGCGATTTCTTCCACTAGGAAATAAGCTCTGGAAGAGCAGTGCTTTTCTGTTTGTTTCATTCCCTCCTAGGTTCCTAGCATCTGGAACACTGCCTGGCGCAGAGCAGGTGCTGGATAAATGCATTTTATTGAATGAATGAATGAGAATACATTAGGAACTTAATTGTCCCAGCATTCAGTTTGATTATTTTTTGCCACTTGGTAAAGTGGCGTCACTGAAATAAGTATAATCTGAAACTGAGGAAATCCGTGGTTCAGCTGACCTTCTAGTTCCATCTTGTTACTATTGGAGCTTGTTACAGATGCTGATTTTCCCTATATTAAGAGTTTTTGATTACTTCCTGTTTATACTGTAATTTTCCTCTCCTTGGGTGTCCTGTTAGATTTTCCAGGGACAATATTACAGTGAGTCCCATTATAAAACAGTTTGCTGTTGCAATGAGTGGATTCATTTCTATCTTGGATTAAATTTTATTCATTGGAACAGTAACTACATATAATATAATCCTCTTATGCTATTAGTTAAAAGATGTATGTTATTTCTTTTTGTAACTGATGGTATATGAAAGTGAGGCTATTCTTTCAGGTTGTATGTTCTCCAGTCAAAAGCTAAGTTGATCAATTCTGACTCAGCTTACATAATAAAACATGTATTTATTAAATTGATGGCTATTAATATCAACCAGTCCAAGCTGAGTTATTCCTATAGAGCTGAAAACATTTTTATGGTACCTAAACTGTGAGAAACTCTAATTGAAGGCCCTAAAATAGCATTGTTATTGAACTCAATGATGCATTTATTAAATAAATGGTAAGTACACTGTAGCTTGATATGCATTTTCTAGATCATAATTCCCAAAGATGTTGGAGTATTGTGTCTTCTCAGCTCTGTTACTAAAAATTTTTGTGTTAGAGAGAGCACAATGTTATTGTCTCACGACTGTTTCCCATCTAAAGGTTGCCTCATGCATACATTCTGAGTCATGGTCCTTGGAAGTGTAGGTTGAAGTTATGAAGTCATGTGTATACCTTAGCCGTGGAGGCTGATGACTTCAGCTTGTTTCAACTTCATGGCCTTTTTCAGTGTTGCTCATTTCGAATACAATAACAGCCTTGTTTTTCACCAGTTTGCACAGGCAAGTTCTGTAACGTGTGGTATCTGTGATGGAAGAATTGGGTATTTGGCACATAATAAGTGAAACCTCATCAGAATATGAACCAGATTACAAGGATCTTAAACATTGATGGGTTTATATTGTAGACATCAGTGAAATCAGAAATTCATTAGCTGTTGGGGTAAACAAAATGAAGAAGCATTTCAAAAATACAACAGAAGATAAAAGAGAGACCCAGTTCTTCTTGGTGTGTACTACCTGCATAAATATAGCTTGGCCAGTAATATACTGTGGCTACTTAGCTGTCCGGTTTTTGTTTCCAGGTAAATAGAGAGATAATTTGCTATTACATTTTCACTTTCATGCCAATGTCATTAATCACCCAGTCTTTCTGTCTCATTGATTTTAAGAGCTCTCTTGATTCATTGAGAGGAAAGCTTTATCTTATATTCAGCAAGCCTCCCCTGTATTGCTGGTTCAGCCTCTTGATATAGTTCAGTTGCATTAATCTCCTCCTACTTGTCCTTTACACCTCCTTCCCCCAAAAATGATTACACAATTTTGGAAGATCAGAAGCTGGGAAAACAGCAAGACAGGCTTGATTAAAACCAGAAACTGATTATCAAAACCTAACTGACTGGAGATCAATTCCTTCTTTGTAATTAACTCAGCAACTCAAAGGGGATAATTTCTTTATCCTAAATTAGAAGATAAATAATATATAAGGATGAACCACTCATTTAAGGGGTGTAGTTTAATCAGTTATCTTATTACTATTGAGTTAAGAATAAACCAAATTGTGATTCCCTTCTGAGTGCTGGTATCTGAAAGTAGTGGTGAAGAAAGGGGGTGATTATTTTCCTAAATTATGATCATCAAATTTTCATCAGTATTTGATTTAGAAAATTAGAAAATTTTAATTTTGAATACCAAACATAATATAAAACCTGAGCCTAACAGATAGAGGATACACTGGGAAGCAATTACTCACTTTGAGTTTTATTCAAACAAAATTGAATTAGCTTTTTATTGTCCTGATTAATAATGCTTTCATCGTGTTTTATAAAAGTGACTTAATTTTGTCGATGATTCAAACAGTCTAAATGCAGTGGATAAATGTGGCTCCTGAAAAAAAAAAGAGGTCAAATGTTCTCTGTGTGTTGTGGGGTTTCAAGTCTTGGGGTCAAAGTCAGCACTATTGTCAGAGCATGACGAACCAGGATTTGTCTTTTGGGAGAAAAAAAGAAGGCAGCAAAGAGGGTGTTGAAATGAATAGTTTGCTCAAAGCAAGTCCAGAAATTATTCAGACCAACTCTTAATTTTATGCACAAGCAGCCAGATGGGTGAATAGACTTACCCAGTGTCACCCAGCTGGTTAATGGCAGACTAAGGCCTGAGAGGGGCCTCCTGTGTCCTTTTTGGGTTTTTCTTTTTTTCCCTCCCCTTTTTCCTGCTCTTTCAGTAATTGCAGAGATTGGGAAATTCAGGAACGTTTATCTCTTTACTGGTAGATTCCCCTCGCCCTTCATGAAAGTGATGTTCTATGTTTATATAATTTAAAATGGGGCCAGTGTTTGGCTGCTTTACAGTTTCTGAATTTTGTATTTTCCTGCAACACTCTCAAATAATGATAGTATTGTACAATTTTTTGCTGTTAATATTTGAAAAATATGTCCATTTTTAGGTAGAAGATGACCGGCAGTTTCTTCTAGGATATGAGTTTAGGAAATATAGAACTGTTATATTGAGGATGTTTGGAATCATGATTCATATAACATGACCTATTACTTGTAGGTTTTCACCTATGTGGTATACAGGCCTAGTGACAAGATAACATTTTAAAAAGTAAATCAAATTTAAAGAAAAGTCAAGTCTAGAGTGCCCAATATTTTTTAACCTTTTCTTATATAATTTCTTTATCGTGTCCTCAGGAAGATGACTTTTTAAATAAACCTTAACTCAAGGTAAGTTAACTTCAAAAAATTGATGACTTGTGAAAATCCTGAAGGTTGCTTAGGCTGTACTGTCTCACAGGCCAACGTTCATGCTATTCTACAGCTATGGACTGTCTAATTCAACATTCTGTATTGTTAATCTCAACAAAGAGTCTTTCCCCATTCAACCTGATTGGATTCTGTATCTTTTGGATTCTTGATACTGTTTTTGGCTTTTGGCTAGGAAGATATGGAGAGGCTATACATCAAATGAAGTATCAGATGCTATGGGTGTAACATTGCACATGCTGAATATTGTTTATTTGGCAAATATATTTGAAGGAATTCCTATCTTGGGAACCAGCACTGTTGCCATATGTACTTTGAATTGGCCTGGAGGAAGCAGTCAAGTAGCATAGCACAGTGGCTTAAAGTACAAGGGAGTTTGTTCTTGCATCATGTCACAGCCCAGTATAAGTGACCTGGGTCAAGAAAGCAGCTCTGCTCCACATGGTCTTCAGAGATGGGTTCTTTGCTTTTTGTTGATTTGCCATCTTTGAGGCAGTAATTCTCAAACTTTATGGTGTCAGGACCCATTTACTCTTATAATAATTATATAGGATCTTAGACCTTTTTTAATATAATTCATATTAACTAGTGTCATACTATTGATATTTATTGTAATGAAAATTGAAGCTGAGGAATTTAAAAAACATTAATTTATGTAAGATAGCAACAATAAATCCTTGATATGGTAACATAAATGACTTTTGAAGAAACATAGCTATAGGCAACTATAAAAACAACTAAAAGCAACTATTTTCTATGCTTTTCATTTAAAATTAATTTGAATTATTGAATATTTTGCAGGTGGCAATGTATTACTAATGCTATTCATGTTTGTAAATATAGAGCAAATGTGAGGGTTTTTCTTTTACTGTTCTTATTTTTTGCTTTTCTTTTAAAACAAAAAATTAGACATTTTTGCAATTCTCTTTAATATACGGTTTAGTAGAAGAGAGCTGGCATCTCATTCCTCTTTTTACATTAAGTATGTTGCAATGTGTTCTTTTAGTTGAAGTATTTGAAGAAAATATGAACTTATATGATATGTAGAGGAGGCTTTTCAGCTTTTTTCCCTCTGGAGAATAGCGCAAGGAAAGGGATGTTTAGAAGAAATGATGTTGGAGATATGACTTGGTCCTTGAGATATAGGGAAATATGCACTCTTCCTTCCACCTGGCCATTCCTCTTCTCCATCTCCTGGCTACCTTCTGCTTGTCCTTCTGTCTTGAACTACAATAGCACCTCCAAGTGGAGCCTTTCCCACCCACCTCACCCTCCAAGGCTGCTGTGGTTTGAATGTGTCCCTACCAGAGTTCAAGTGTTGCCATTTGATAGTATTAAGAGGCAGGGCCTTAGGAAGTGATTAGAAATTAGGGCTTCCTCCTCATTAAGGGAATTAAGGCCCCTATAAAAGAGACTTCAGGAAGCATTTGGGTAGCTTGCCCTTCTGCCTTTTGCCATGTGAGCATGCAGCAAGGAGGCCGTCACCAGACCAAGAACCAGCCTCTTGATCCTGGACTTCCAACCTCCAGAGCTATGGAAAATTCTGTTGTTTGTTAATCACCCAGTCTGTGGTGCTCAGTGATAGCAGCTCAAAAGGGACTACAACAGTGTCAGTGTACTGCTTCTCTATATCTTGTGTTGATGCCCGTGGTAGTTTGTCATGTCATTGTTTTGGTTACCCAGGAGATGGCAAGTTCCCTGAGAATGGAGAGCTTGTGTGGTATGTCTTCGTGCCTGGCTCATGGTACCTATTCAATTAACACTTGAAAGAATGCATGACCGAGGAAGGTGCAATGATAGCACAAAGGGATTAGGGCCCAGGAAAATTGGTTTGGAAGTATAGTAAAGGAAGGGGGGTTGATGAGGATCTTGGAAGGTGAGAGTAGGTGACTGGGTGGCAAGATGGCTCATGATCACTGTAAAAATTTAGGGTTTTATTCTAGGTTATTTGCTCATTTTATTATATTCCCCATTCTGCTTCCCCTTAATTGGGAATTTAGAATCAAACTCTTAGTGATTTCTTTATACTTTAAATACTACTGTTAAAATAGAAACACCCCAAAGGCAGCTATTTTCTATGCTAGCTTTTAGTTTAAAATTCATTAGAATTATTGACTATTTTGAGAGTGGCAATGCATTGTTACTACTATTAATGTTGTTTGTAAATATAGAGCAAATGTGGGTTTTTAAACTTTGCATTTCATTTAAATTAACACATAATAATTGCACATATTTTTAGGGTACAATGTGATATTTTGATACATGTATACAGTGTGTGTAATGATCAAATCAGGGTGATTAGTATATCACCTCACATTTCTTTGTGTTAGGAGCATTCAAACCCACTCTTCTAGCTATTTGAAAATATACACTAATTGTTCATTATAGTCTCCCTACAGAACACTAGCACTTAATCCTGCTATCTAGCAGTAATTTTGTATTCGTTAGCCATCCTCTGGCGATCCCCTTCTTCCCCAGCCTTTCCCAGCCTCTAGTAACCACTATTCTACTCTCTACTTCTATAAGATCAACCTTTTAACTTTTGTATATGAGTAAGAAGCTGTGGTATTTGTCTTTCTGTGCCTGGCTTCTTTCACTTAACATAATGTCTGTCCTCCAAGCACATAAATATTGTTGTGAATGACAGGATTTAATTCTTTTTTATAGCTGAATAGTATTCCATCGTTTATGTATACCACCTTATCCATTCATCTGTTGGTGGACACTTAGGTTGATTCCCTATCTTGGCTATTATAAATAGTGCTACAGTAAACATGGGAGTCTAGATATCTCCTAAATATGCTGATTTACTTTCCTTTAATTATTATGAAGTAGTAGGATTGCTGGATCTATGATAGTTCTACTTTTAGTTTGCAAATGTGTTTTTTTTAATAAGAACTGTTAAAACTACATGAACTTGGGAACTTCCAGCAAGATAGTGACGGGGCAACCCGGTCTTTGAAAACCTCTGCAAAGGAGAACTGCAGTGGGTCTCTGACTCTTGCCCCGGGGACTACAGACCCCAACATCGCAGCCTGCTCTTCATATGAAGCTTGGCCGTTGCCACCGCTGGGGCATCACAGTGGTCTGGACAGCCACTGCAGCGCAGACACTGCCACCGCAGCCGCCACAGCCACCGCCACCGCCATGGCCGCCGGTAGCACATCGCACCACCCGGGCTGGAGGCGATCCACAACTTCAGTCCTTGAAGCCCCTTCAGGGAAGATCTGCTGGGATCACTGCCACCTCTCCTGCGACGGAGATGTCCTGCCTGCCGTAAGTCTCCTGCTGTCTGCCCTGAGGCAGGCAGCCAACTTGCCATCTTACCATCTTCAGCCTCTGCCGTCCCTATCCGGCCCCACCCCCTCTGGGGCGAGCAGCTGAGATAGCACCACCTGCTGGCGATTCAAGGTAACAACACCGAAACGGGAGAAACAAGCTTGATAAAGACACAGGCCAGAGTGGTGAACGGAGGGTGATCTGGGCTGTCCTTCACAGCAGACCAGGGGCAACTGACCCTAACTGCAAACTAATTTACCAGCTTGAAAAGAAAACTAGAATTCAGACCTGAAAGGACATTGGACTTAAACGAAATGTCTCAGAGTGTGCTTCATTGATTCTGTTAGTTTAATGACTTAATTCTATTCCTACTGTATTGTTCCTTTTTTTCTTTTTTCCTCTTCCTTTTCTTCTCTTTTCTTCTCTCTGTAAACCATATCTTTGTATAGAGGGAAAGCACACTAATAAGGTGGTTGGATAGCTGGTATGTTAGCATCACTATATGTTTTATTTTTGTCTGTATGAGAGTTGGTTCATCTGTAGCTGTGGTCTATTGTTTTTATCTGTTTCAGTATAGGCCTCTCTATTTGTTGGCACACTTGTTTGTTCCCCCTTACTCCTCTATCTCTCCACCCACGTCTTCAACCCACTGTCTGCTCCATTCTCTCCCCTCTGCTAACCACATTTTATTTCAGGGAGTAAACCTACAGCCCCACTGCACAGACAGATTCCAAGGCAGTAGGAAGCGGGTTCCAGATTATTCACACACCTGTCAGCGAATACCAGGACCTGCACATAGATTTTGAATCACAGCTCCCCCCTTAAGAAAATCTCAAAACTGCAAAAAGGACCGCCCCCAACCTACAATGCAACTCCAAAATTGAACAAAGTAAGAGGACATACATAAAGGATAGGAGATTGAACAAACAGAAGTAAAACCAATCCCTTTACCCTGAATAGCAGAATTAAAGAAGACGATGATGTGGAGGGAAGGAAAAAGTAGGGAGGAGGAAAAACCACACAAATGAAGAAAAACCAAAAGAATATAGATCTCACACAGACGCCTGGGAGATCAGACACTGAGAAAACAGATTCTGGAACACAAACAATGAAGAGCCCCCAGAATGACTGGTTACATGCAACAAACACAGACATCAAGACATTAATGGAGAGAATTTAAAAAATTGAGGCGAGACAAGAGGAAAATAGGAAGGAGCTGATGTCAGAAATGACAGCAGTAAAGAATACTGTGATGGAAATGAATAACAGACTAATAAGCATGGAAAGCAGAATCAGCCAAGCAGAAGAAAGAATCTCAGAGCTTGAAGACCAAAAACACAAAACTAACCCAAACTGTCAAAAGCATAGAAAAGAAGCTCAAAAAGATGGAACAAAACCTGCAAGAGATGAATGATCACTTCAAGAGACCAAACCTAAGAGTAATTGGGCTTCCTGAGGCAGAGAGAGAAACAGAAGCCACACTAGAACAAACATTTAATGAAATCATTCAAGAAAACTTCCCTCATCTCATCAAGGATGAAAAAATTCAAACTCAAGAGATTCAGAGAACACCTGCAAGACAACAAATGAGAAGACCAACTCCTAGACACATAATAATTTGCCTAAACAAAGTAACTATAAAAGAAAAAATCCTAAAGGCAACAAGAGAAAAAGGCCAGACTACCTACCACGGAAAACCAATTAGAATAGCAGCAGATTTATCCACAGAAACCCTTCAGGCTAGGAGAGCCTGGAACCCTATCTTCAAAGTTCTAAAAGAGAAACAATTTCAACCAAGAATAACCTACCCAGCCAAACTAAGCTTCATTAGTGAGGGAGAATTGAAATCTTTTCCAGATATCCAATCCCTAAGAAGCTACACTGCCACCAGACCACCTCTACAAGAAACACTTAAGAAAGTACTGAACACAGAAGAAAAAGAAAAAAGAACAACAACATTCTTCACAAGAGTACAGGCAAAAGATTAAAAACACACATGAACCAACTCCAAAACCCAAAGAAAGACAACAAACAAACAGGAACAACTCTGTAAGAACCTTGTGACAGGGATCAACTCTTGCATTTCATTTATTAGCCTAAATGTGAATGGACTAAATGCACCACTGAAAA
>NW_007246539.1:272451-273098 GCF_000164805.1 Carlito syrichta
TTATATCCTTACAAACACACACGAAGAAAATGGAAGGAACAGAAATTCACAACTTAACAAGCCACCTAAAGAAGCTGGAAAAACAAGACCACAAAAACCCTAATTTCAGCAGAAGAATCCAGATCACCAAAATAAAAGCCCAAATCCAGGACATAGAAGACAAAAAGATAATACAAAAAATCAATGAAACAAAAAGCTGGTTCTACAAAAGGATAAACAAGATCGATGGTCCCCTAGCTAGACTGACCAAAAAAACCCCCAAATAAGCACAATCAGAAACACAAAAGATGAAGTCACATCTGACCCTGAAGAAATACAAAAGATCATTAGAGACTACTATGTACACTTGTATGGAAACAAACTTGAAAACCTTAAGGAAATGGAGGACTTTCTGACATCACACAACCTACCTAGGTTGGAACAACAAGAAATTGAGACCCTAAATAGACCAATAACAATCAAGGAAATCGACTACGTAATAAGAAAACTTCCTACAAAAAAAGGCCCTGGTCCAGATGGCTTTCCAGCAGAATTCTACAAGACATTTAAGGAGGAACTGATACCAATCCTACTGAAGGTATTCCAGGCGATTCAGAAAGATGGAACTCTCCCCAAATCATTTTACGAAGCTAACATCACATGATACC
>NW_007246539.1:273194-273810 GCF_000164805.1 Carlito syrichta
GTCAAAACAAAATCCACATGATCATATCAGTAGATGCAGAAAAAGCTTTTGATAAAATCCAGCACCCCTTTTTGATAAAAACCCTGAACATCTAGGCATACGGGGAACATACCTCATAATAGTAAAAACCATCTACGAGAAACCCACAGCCAGCATACTCCTAAATGGACAAAAATTGGAACCAATTCCCCTGAATACTGGAACTAGACAAGGATGCCCACTCTCACCACTCCTGTTCAACATAGTATTGGAAGTCCTGGCTAGAGCAATCAGAGAAGAGGAGGCAATCAGGGGTATCCAAATAGGAAAAGAGGAAGTCAAGTTATCTCTCTTTGCAGATGATATGATTGTGTACCTTGAAAACCCAAGAGAATCTGTCAAAAGGCCTTTGGCAAAGTCTCAGGATACAAAATAAATGTACAAAAGACAATCGCATTTCTCTACATCAATAATAAACAAACAGAAACCCAAATTAAAAACACAATTCCGTTCACAATAGCCACAAAAAAAATGAAATACCTTGGCATCTTCCTACTGGAGGCATGAAAGACCTTTACAATGAAAATTACAAAACACTGCTGAAAGAAATCAAAGATGACACAGACAAGTGGATAAG
>NW_007246539.1:273830-274622 GCF_000164805.1 Carlito syrichta
CCTAGATGTTCAAGGGTTTTTATCAAGAAGGGGTGCTGGATTTTATCAAAAGCTTTTTCACACAGGAATTCATATGGAAACACAAATGTCCAAGAATAGCCAGAACAATCCTCAGCAAAAAAAAACAAAGCAGGTGGTATCACATTACCAGACTTCAAACTTTACTATAAAGCTACAATCATCAAAACAGCTTGGTATTGGTACAGGAGCAGACATATAAGATCAATGAAATAGAATTGAGATTCCAGAAGCAAAACCTCAATTTCTCAATCAACTCATCTTCAACAAAGCCCCCACCACCTACTGCTGGGGAGAGGAGAACCTGTTCAGTAAATGGTGCTGGGAAATTGACTGACCACATGCAGAAGATTGAAACAGGACCCCTATCTATCCCCATGCACAAAGGTTAACTCCAAATGGATCAGAGACCTAAATCTAAAACCTCAAACCATAAGAACCTTAGAAAAGGAAGGAAATACCCTCATGAAAATTGGAACTGGCATCCAATTCCTGAACAAAACCCGAAACCCACAGGTCATAAGAGAGAAGATAGCCAAGTGGGACCTTATTAAACTGACAAGCTTCTGCAAAGCCAAAGAAACCATCAAGGGAGCAGGGAGATAGCCTACAGACTGGGAAAAAGTATTTGCCAACTCTAGGTCTGACAAAGGCTTAACATCCTGGATCTATAAGGAACTCAAACGTGCTGAAAAGAAAAAAACAAACAACCCCATTATAAAATGGGCAAAAGATATGAACAGACATTTGACAAAAGAGACATCCGAGCAGCCA
>NW_007246540.1:0-1397 GCF_000164805.1 Carlito syrichta
GTTCTTGGAGGCCAGGCGCCCGGCCGCGTCCGACGCTGTCCCCCGCGCCCGGGCCTGCGTGTTCCCCAAGAGGCCCGCTCCGAGGCTGCTGGAGGGTGTCATCGGCTCCTTCGGGCCGCTGAGTCTCCAGTTCCGACGACTCCGTCCCCGCGGGAGCCGTCTTCGTGGCCCGTCCCAGCTCCGGCGCGGGCGCCCCTCTCCTAGATTCCTGCCACTGCCGCTGGGCCGGGGTCGGACTTCCAGCCGCGTCCTGCCCTCGTTCACTCGCCTCTCCCTCCTTCCTGAACCCCCCACCGGCCCTCCTGGCTGCCTGTGCCTGCTCTCAGTTCCAGATAAGCTAAGACTCAGTCTTTCCTGTGGTCTCCCAGTGTTTTCCGCTTAACTGGAGAGAAGCTCCCAGAGCCGGGCGGTGCCTTTTCTCACCGTCCAAAGCACCCTCTGGCCTTTGCCTGCGGCGGGTGGGCCCCTGACCACCACGTCTGTGAGTCCTGGACAGGACCCAGCTGGATGAAGTCTGAAGCTCAGTGGTCTTCAAGTGTCTTTGCTTGTCTGTTTCTAAAATGATTTTGGAAAACTGCGTCCTCTCGTGAATTAAAACGAAAAAAAAGTTTTTTTTTTCCCCCAAGAGATTGGCTCCTGCTATGTTGCCCAGGCTGGCCTCGAACTTCTGGCTTCCAGCCATCCTCCTGCCTTGGTCTCCCGAAGTGCCAGGATTACAGGCGTGAGCCACGATGCCTGGCCCTCTCATGCGTTTTTAAGATGACATCTATAATTTTTCATCTTAAGTTTAAAGTAGATGTAGAGGATATAATTGTGTTGATAAGGTGTGCCCCCCCCCCGCAGTTTCTCACTACTGCCAATCCCTTTCTTATAGTTATGATAGTTGTTCAAGGTCTGCTTATGATTGAGAACATGTGATACTCAGTTCTTTGTTTCACTCAGTATTATAGACTCTAGGTCCATCCAGGTTGCTGTGAAGTTCATGACTTTGTTCTTCTTTATGGCTGTGTAACATTCCATCGTGTGTATATACCACATTTTAAAAATCCAGTCCTCTTTTGATGGGTAGCACGGTTGGTGCCATGTTCTTGCTACTGTGAACAGTGCTGCAGTAAACATACCTGTGCAGGTATCTTTTTTTATAGAGTGACCTGAGTTCTTTCCCATATATTTCCAGTAGGGAGATTGTGGGGTCACATGGAAGGTCGATTTTTAGATCTTTTAGGAATCACCACACTGTTTTCCACAGAGGCTGTACTAGTTTACATTCTCGCCAACAGTGCAGAAGTTTCACCTTTTTGCCTCATCCTCTCCGGCATCTGTTAATTTTTGAGTTATCGATGATAGCCATCCGTGGCAGGTAATTTCTTTCTTTCTTTCTTTTTTTTTTTTTTTTT
>NW_007246540.1:1599-4981 GCF_000164805.1 Carlito syrichta
CCACTCACCTCAGCCTCCCAAAGGCGCGGGATTACAGGCTGAGCCACCGAGCTTGGCTGGCAGCTGATTTCCAAGATAGATCTTCATGACTTCATCTCCTGGTAGTCATGACCTTCTGTATCCTACTCCCCTGAGTTTGGGCTGGTCCTAGAGGCTTGGTTCTAACAATAGAACATTAATGGAAGAAGAGAAAAATAATGGGGACTCTCACAAGATTAGGTTACGAAAAGCTCATGACTTTGGTCTTGTCTAGCCTGTGTCCTCTTCCTAGTTCTGCGAAGAGCTGTGCTGTGGAGGGTCCCAAGTGGCAGAGAACCCAGCCCACAGCAAGAAACTAAGGCCCTCATTTCACTATTGCAATTATCAGTACACAACTAATCAAAATGATGTAATATGCATGTTAACAAGTAATTAGAAAGCACAAGAACAAACTGTTATTTGAAATTCACCTCCTGCCGGGCTCGGTGGCTCAGCCTGTAATCCCGCGCTTTGGGAGGCTGAGGTGAGTGGATGGCCTGAGCCCGCGGGTTTGAGACCCGCCTGGGCAACTTGGCGAGACCTCATCTCTACAATAAATCAAAAAATCAGCCGGGCGTGGTAGCGCACGCCTATAGTTCTGGCTACTCGGAAGGCTGAGGCGGAAGGATCGCCGGAGCCCAGCAGGTCGAGGCTGCGGTGGCTGGGAGCGGCCACTGCACTCCAGTCTGGGCGACAGAGTGAGACTCCAACTAAAAATAAATAAATTAAAAAAAAGTTATATATGTATCTGAATGGCTACCCTGTGGTCACCCTAGCCTTGACCTGATCCTTCTGTCTCAGTCTTCCAAGTAGTTAGAACTACAGGCATGCGCCACCACACCCGGCTAATTTTTTTTTGAGTTGGAGTCTTACTCTGTTGCCTAGGCTGGAGTACAGTGGCACACTCGCGGCCACCACAGCCTTGACCTGCTGGACTCAGGCAATCCCTTCGCCTCAGCCTTCCAGAAGTAGCTGGAACTACAGGCATGTGCCAACACACTCTGCTAATAGTTTGATTTATTGTAGAGAGGAGGTTCCGCCAAGTTGCCCAGGCTGGACTCGAACCCCTGGGCTCAGGCAATCCTCTCGCCTTGGCCTCCCAAAGTGCTGGGGTTATAAACGTGAGCCACCGCACCAGGCCCATATTTTTTTTTTAGACTCTGGGACTTGTGAGAGTCCTCCCTGTCTTCTGAAAGTGGTAGAAGGACAAGTATGACACCGTGGCAGCTAATACCGTTCCAGGCAGCTGAATTTCTGGAAGAGAGCATAGTGATATGGTTTTTTTTTTTCTTTTTTAATCTGATCAGCTATTGGCTCAATGGGCTGATAGGCTGAGCCCCAAAGAGTGTCAGCTGGCAAGCCAGGCCCTGAGAGCTTCTTGCTGTCTCGCTTCTACCGGTTCTGCTGGCTCTGTCGGCTGGCCAACCAGCCTCCAGGGTGTGTAAGCTCCTTAGCACACCTCCTCGGCTGCCATGATCTTCAACAGCTCTTCAGGGTGCAAACGACCAGAAGGTGGAAAAGCAGGATTTATCAAGAAGACAGAAAAGAGCCCACAGGACAGGACCTGAAAGAGGTGACCGCTATGGGGGCTGAAGCCAGGCCCTTATATAGTCTTAGGATGAAGCTGATTGCCTGACATTAGCGGTGAGCTGATTGGTTGGCACCAGCTGTGCTGATTCATCAGTACTAAGACCCAATCAGCTGGAGGGAGAGGCCTAGTGGTTCGCAGATTAGTTGGCACTTAGTACCAATCAGCTGGAGGTATTGTGGTGAGTCTATCGATTCCAGGAAGAGTGTTTTTGCTCTAGTCTGAGGGCCTTGCAGGGTGTTTATTAGGGAAGCCCGCCGGTGCTTCAGTTCCATAGGCTTAGTCAGAAGTTTGTTACTTTGTTACTTTGTTGCTTTGTTACCGGAACCGCCCTGTCTGCCTGCCTGTTTGTGTTCTACCTACCTCCTCTCACATTAGGGATGTTGAGACTGGAAATCCATCCCTTCAATCCATGGTCAGCGATTTTTTTCCAGTAAAGCGTGGGATAGTAAATATTTCAGGCACTGTCATCCACGTGGTCCTGACCCAGCTGTTCAACTCTGCCTTTATAGGGGCCACAGGCAATGTGTAACAAAGGAGTGTGGCTGTATTTCAATATGACTTTATTTATGGACACTCACGTTTCAATTTCCTATAATTTTCATTGGTTCCGATATATTATTTCCCTTTGGATTTTTTTCCCCCCCACCCACTTAAAACTGTAAAAACCATCTCAGGGGGCCAGGGGTGACAGGTGGCAGGGAAAAAAAAAAAAACCGAAAAATATCTTAGCTCCCTGGGGAGTGGGGAGAGGGAGAGGTACAAACACAGGCAGCAGACCAGATTTGGGCCCATAGGCTCTGGTTTGTTGGTCCCTGCTATAAAGTATTTATGTGGGTATGCCCCTTGGAAAGTCTGTGTAACCTCCAGGGTATTCCTGCTCGCTTGAAATTGCTATCCTGGTTCTCAACGCTGGCTACAAATTAGAAGCCCATGCCGGGCTCGGTGGCTCAGCCTGTAATCCCGCACCTTTGGGAGGCTGAGGTGAGTGAATTGCCTGAGCCCGCGGGTTCGAGACCCGCCTGGGCAACTTGGCGAGACCTCATCTCTACAATAAATAAAAAGATTAGTTGGGTGTGGTAGCGTGCGCCTGTAGTTCCAGCTACTTGGAAGGCTGAGGCGGAAGGATCGCCGGAGCCCAGCAGATCGAGGCTGCAGCGGCTGGGAGCGGCCACTGCACTCCAGTCTGGGTGACAGAGTGAGACTCCAACTCAAAAAATAAAAAAATTAGAAGCCCATGAGGTGCTTTAAAAAATACCAGTGTCAGCCAGGTTTGGTGGCTCAGCCTGTAATCCCAGCACTTTGAGAGACCAAGGCGAGTGGATTGCCCTGAGGTTGAGGGTTCAAGACCAGCCCAGGCAACTTGGCGCGACCTCATCTCTACAATAAATCAAAAATTAGCTGGGCGTGGGAGTGCGCACCTGTAGTTTTGCTTACTTGGAAGGCTGAGGCAGAAGGATGATCGGAGCCCAGCAAGTCGACGCTGGAGTGGCTGCGAGCAAGCCACTGCACTCCAGCCTGGGCAACAGACTGAGACTCCAGTTCAAAATAAACAAATAAATAAAATAAAAAATACCAGTGCCGACCCTCTCCTTTCCATACTGATTCCGTTTGTCAGGGCATAAGTACTTTGAAAGTTTCCCAGGGTGATTTATTTTTTTTTTAAGTTGGAGTCTCACTCTTACCCAGGTTGGAGTGCAGTGGCACACTCATGACCACTGCAGCCTCGACCTGCTGGGCTCAGGCGAGCCTTCTGCCTCAGCCTTCCAAGTAGCT
>NW_007246540.1:5249-5644 GCF_000164805.1 Carlito syrichta
CCCGCGGGCTCAGGCAATCCACTTACCTCAGCCTCCCAAAGGCGCGGGATTACAGGCTGAGCCACCCACCGAGCCCGGCTAGACCACAGTTTTGATTACTATGGACTCTGTGCTCCTCTTAGGGCACGGTGCTGCTTTGTGCTGTGATTACCGTATTTTTTCCAGTAGAAGGCATCATCATTGTAAGACAAAGTCCAACTTAGAGACTCTTTTAAAAATTAATCTTTTTTGAGTTGGAATCTCACTCTGTCACCCAGGCTGGAGTGCAGTGACACAATCACAGCTCACTGTGGCCTCAACCTTCCAGGCTCAGATGATCCTTCTGCCTCAGGCTCCTAATTAGCTGAGACTACAGGCATATGACACCCAGCTAATTCTTTTTTTTTTTTGAGTTG
>NW_007246540.1:5981-12375 GCF_000164805.1 Carlito syrichta
TTCAGGCATGCGATACCACGCCCAGCTGATTTTTTTATTTATTGTAGAGATGAGGTCTCGCTGCCCAGGCGGGTCTCGAACCCGCAGGCTCAGGCAATCCACTCACCTCAGCCTCCCAAAGGCGCGGGATTACAGGCTGAGCCACCGAGCCCGGCCCAGCTAATTCTTTTTATTTGTTGTAGTGACAAGGTCTTGCTATGTTGCCTAGGCTGGTCTCAAACTTCTGGGCTCAAACAATCCTCCAGCCTCAGTCTCCTAAAGTGTTGGGATTACAGGCGTGAGCCACCACGGCCAGACAATTGTAGAGATTCTAAATGTAAAAAGTGAGTGTGTCAGTCCATTTTGCATTGCTATGAAGGAATACCCAAGATCGGGTCATTTCTAAAGAAAAGAGGTTTATTTTGGCTCTGCAGACTGTTCAAGAAACATGGCATCAGCCTCTGCTTCTGGTGAGGCTTCTGGAAGCTCCCAATCATAGCAGAAGGCAAAGGAGGAATGGTGTGTTACATGGCAAGATTGGAAGTGAAAGGAGGGGAACTCTGAAGTATAGAAGCTATTTAAATTTAAAAGTAGACATTTTGAGCCGGGCTGGGTGGCTCAGCCTGTAATCCCGCACCTTGGGAGGCTGAGGTGAGTGGATTGCCTGAGCCTGCGGGTTTGAGACCCGCCTGGGCAACTTGGCGAGACCTCATCTCTACAATAAATCAAAAATTAGCCGGGCATGGTAGCGCGCACCTGTAGTTCCAGCTCCTTGGAAGGCTGAGGCGGAAGGATCGCCGGAGCCCAGCAGGTCGAGGCTGTGGTGGCCGGGAGCGGCCACTGCACTCCAGTCTGGGCGACAGAGTGAGACTCCAACTTAAAAAAAAAAAAAGTAGACATTTTGGCCGGGTGTGGTAGCTCAAGCCTGTAGTCCCACCAGTTTGGGAGGCTGAGGCGAGATGATTGCCTGAGACGAGATGATTGCCTGAGACCAGGGGTTCGAGACTAGCCTGGACAATTTGGCAAGACCTCATCTCTTACAATAAATTAAAAAATTAGCTGGGCATGATGGATGCACCTGTAGTTCCAACTATTTGGAAAGCTGAGGTGGAAAGATCGCCTGAGCCCTGCAGGTTGAGACTGCGGTGGCTGTGAGCATGCCACTGCACTCCAGCCTGGGCGACAGAGTGAGACTTCTACTCAAAAAAAAAAAAAAAAAAAGTAGACATTTTTTCCCCCTTGTCCACCCTTCACTGTCCTTGGATCTAGTAACTGTTGCTGGTACTGAAGGGAACACAGCCATCTTCACTGAGCCCCCTGACGAGCAGAAACACACGCAAAGGATGACTGCACGTCCCTGGAAATGCCTCCGCCAGACTTAGATAAGAAATAGACTGTCTTGAAACCTTTTTTTTTGTTTTTGTTTTTTTTTCTTGAAATCTTCTAACACCCAGAAATGTATCTGTTCCCTTAGTCACTAAATGACAACTGCTTTCTTTCATATTTTTGTATTAATTTTATGTATAATGGTTAATCAAGTCTTGTGAACCAGAACTCCCGGAATAAACAAAAACTGTAACCAACTAAAAAGTATACAGCCCAAATTGTTCAAGGCATTTGTGTTTCTGGCCTGGATGTATCATTGTCAGTTTCCTGCGGCCAGCCTCCCACTCAGCACCTGGAGTCATGAGATACCGGTGCCTGGGGATGTCGGACACAAAACTTTACATGATTTGTGTTATCTACATCAAAAAAAGAAATTCTAGACATCCTTCCCAGCCCAAACTCCCCTTCAAGAGCCTCAGATATACTCAGCTCCCCAGCCTCCAAGGCCACATTTGCTTCAGAGTGTCAGCCCCCTTTCTGTCTGTGAAAGGTAAGTCGTAGGCCAGGTTTGGTGGCTCAGCCTGTCATCCCAGCACTTTGGGAGGCCGAGGTGAGTGGATTGCCTGAGCCCATGGGTTCGAGACCAGCCTGGGCAAATGGTGAGACCTCATCTCTATAGTTAAAAAAAAATAGCTGGGCATGGTAGCGCGCATCTGCAGTTCCGGCTACTTGGAAGGCTGAGGCGAAAGGATCGCCTGAGCCCAGCAAGTCGACGCTGGGGTGGCGGTGAGCGTGCGTGTCACTGCACTCTAGCCTGGGTGAAGGAGTGAGACTCCAACTCAAGAAAAAAAAAGTGAATAGTAAACTTTATTATTTCTGCTTTTTTACTTGGTTACAATCTTGCATTATTCCCATGGCACTGGCCCACCTTGCCTCAGTTTACCCTTTCAGGAAGCAAGAGAGAGCAGGAGGTGCCAGGCTCTTCTAAACAACCAGCTCTTGCGTGAGCTAATAGAATGAGAACTCACTCATTACCATGAGGACAGCACCAAGCCGGTCGTGAGGCATCCGCCCCCATGGCCCTATCCTTTCCCACTAGGACCCACCTCCAACGCTGGGGATCATATATTTTTTTTTTTGAGTTGGAGTCTCACTCTGTTGCCCAGACTGGAGTGCAGTGGCCGCTCCCGGCCACCGCAGCTTCAACCTGCTGGGCTCCGGCAATCCTTCGCCTCAACCTTCCGAGTAGCCGGAATTACAGGCATGCGCCACCATGCCCGGCTGATTTTTTGATTTATTGTAGAGATGAGGTCTCGCTGCCCAGGCGGGTCTCGAAGCCGCGGGCTCAGACAATCCACTCACCTCAGCCTCCCAAAGGCGCGGGATTACAGCCTGAGCCTCCAAGCCCAGCTGGGGATCATATTTTAATAGGAGATCGGGAGGGGGACAAATAGCTGAACTATATCAACGGGCATCTTCGATTGTCTACACGGCAAGGACCATGGCTTCCCAGTCCTGCGTTCCTTCTACGCTTCAATGCATGGCTGGGTGTGAGGTGTTAGTGAATGCCTGCTGTGTGCATGCCAACATTAAGCTGCTTTCTTCTTCTTTTTTTTTTTTTTTTAGTTGAAGTCTCACTCCATTGCCCAGGCTGGAGTGCAGTGGCACACTCATGGCCACTGCAGCCTCTACCTGCTGGGCTCAGGCGATCCTTCCGCCTCAGCCTTCCAAGTAGCTGGAACTACAAGCATGTGCCACCACACCCGGCTAATTTTTTGATTTATTATAGAGACGAGATCTTGCCAAGTTGCCCAGGCTGGTCTCAAACCCATGGGCTCAGACAATCTTCTTGCCTCCGCCTCCCTAAGTGCGGGGATTACAGGCGTGGGCCACCACACTTGGCATGATGTTTTTGACAACGGGAAAAGAGAAATGACCACTGATCCCATTCCTGGACAGTGAAACAGGGACAGAGTATCACTGCTATCAGGAAGATGGGGTTAGGAAATAGTCTTTGGTTGATTGATGTTTGTGCCTTTGCTATTTGAAATTATGTTGCTTGTTTATTTGATTTCCCCCCGTGTTCTCTCCTCGTGTATAATTCAGTAACAAAAGGGACTGGAAATCATTTTCTACCTTTGCTGTGGTTTGCATATGCCCCCCAAATTTCACGTGTTGGAAAGTTAATCCTTATATCCATATATATATATATATATATATTTTTTTTTTTTCTTTGAGTCGGAGTCTCACTCTGTCGCCCAGACTGGAGTGCAGTGGCCGCTCCCGGCCACCGCAGCCTCGACCTGCTGGGCTCTGGCGATCCTCCCGCCTCAGCCTTCCGAGTAGCCAGAACTACAGGCGCGCGCTACTATGCCCAGCTGATTTTTGATTTGTTGTAGAGATGAGGTCTCGCCAAGTTGCCCAGGCGGGTCTCAAATATCCATATGTTGATTGGCGGTGGGACTTTTAAGAAGTAATTGGGATTAGATAAGGCCACAAGGTGGGCCCCCCATGATGGTACTCATGGTTTTATAAGAAAAGAGATGGCCAGGCTCAGTGGCTCAGACTGTTATCTCAGCACTTTGGGAAGCCGAGGTGAGTGGATTGCCTGTGCCCGCGGGATTGAGACCCACCCGGGCAACTCAGCGAGACCTCATCTCTACAATAATTCAAAAATTAGCCGGGCGTGGTAGCGCGCACCTGTAACTCCAGCTACTTGGAAGGCTGAGGTAGAAGGATCGCCTGAGCCTAGCAGGTCGAGGTTGCGGTGGCCATGAGTGTGCCACTGCACTCCAGCCTGGGCGACAGTGAGACTCTGACTCAAAAAGAAGAAAAGGAAAGAGAGACCTGAACTGATGCACACTCTCTTGCCTGTTCACCATGTTATGGTCTCTGCCATGTTTCTTTTTTAATTTTTAATTTTTAATATGTGGGGTACAATTCAGGGTTAGGTATACAAATGTTCATTATGCAGGAAACCTTGTTGATGAGGGATGTACCCCCTCCCCTGCCAGTTTCCCACTACTGCCAATCCCTTTTTTTTTTTTTTTTTTGAGTTGGAGTCTCACTCTGTCGCCCAGACTGGTCCCGGCCACCGCAGCCTCGACCCGCTGGGCTCCGGCGATCCTTCCGCCTCAACCTTCCGAGTAGCCAGAATTACAGGCATGCGCTACCACGCCCGGCTGATTTTTTGATTTATTGTAGAGATGAGGTCTCGCTGCCCAGGCGGGTCTTGAACCCGCGGGCTCAGGCAATCCACTCACCTCAGCTTCCCAAAGGCGCAGGATTGCAGGCTGAGCCACCGAGCCCGGCTGCCAATCCCTTTTTTATAGTATTACGATAGTTGTTCAAGGTCTGCTTATGAGTGAGAACATGTGATACTTGGTTCTTTGTTTCTGTGATAGATCACTCAGTATTATAGCCTCTAAGTCCATCCAAATTGCTGCGAAGTTCATAATTTTGTCCTTCTTTATGGCTGCATAATATTCCGTCATGTATATGTACCACATTTTAAAAATCCAGTCCTCTTCGATGGGCAGCAGGGTTCCATGTTTTTGCTATTGTGAATAATGCTGCAATAAACATGCATGTGCAGGTGTCTTTTTCATAGAGTGACTTGAGTTCCTCTGGGTATATTCCCAGTAGGGGAATTGCAGGTTCGTGTAGGAAGTCGATTTTTCGATCTTTCAGGAATCGCCACACTGTTTTCCACAGAGGCTGTACTAGTTTACATTCTTGCCAACAGTGCAGAAGTTTCCCCTTTTCGCCTCATCCTCTCCAGCATCTGTTGTTTTTTGTCATTGGTGATGGCCATCCTGGTTGGAGTTAGGATTCTGTCATATTTTGACATTGCAAGGAGGCCCTCACCAGTTGTCCATGTCCAGTTTTGTTTTGTTTTGCCTTTTTTGAGTCGAAGTCTCTGTCGCCCAGGCTGGCGTGCAGTGGCACGCTCACAGCCACTGCAGCCTTGACCTGCTGCTGGGCTCCAGCAATCCTTCCACCTCAGTCTGCCAAGTAGCTGGAACTGCTGGCACGCGATACCACACCCAGCTAATTTTTGATTTATTGTAGAGACGAGGTATCGCCAAGTTGCCCGGGCTGGTCTCGAACCTACAGGCTCAGGCAATCCTCTCGTCTTGGCTTCCCAAAGTGCTGGGATGACAGGCATAAGCCACCGTGCCTGGCTCATTTTGATATTTTTAAACAAACGTATTTAATGATTTCTTGACATAAAAAATGCTAATGCAATACCACTAGTATTAATGCTAAGGTGATAACAAAGAGAATAACAGGATCACCAAAAGTACAGACCATACAATCATCCTCTTGATGAGTTGAAATGTCCAGAATACTTTCTGTTTTATCCTTTCTGGAATACCTTTATAGGCTCATGGTTTTTCTCTGACTTGTTCCAGTGAAATATAGTGTTTCCAGGTATTACCTTTTCAATGTTCAAACTGTAATACCTCCCACAGAAGAGCCTTTAAGCTTGTTTTGTCCCCAGTGCCACCCTAGATGGTCTGAAAGCATCTTGCTTTCTGGGAATAAGATCTAGGCCCCAAGGCGTGGAATTAACTACTTTTCACCAAGCTTTGATTCTTTTAGTGGACTGTTAGAGACCCCATCCAGAGTTCTAGAGGTGCGTATCAAATTGTTCCAAATGAGTCTAAAATGGATAATTCTGCTGTGGACCTTTTAGCGATAGATATAGAAAAGTCATACCTTTTTTTTTTAGTTTTAAATTATTACTACTACTACTATTATTATTTTAGAGTCAGAGTCTCACTGTTGCCCAGGCTAGAGTGCAGTGGCACACTCACATCCACTGCAGCCTCGGCCTGCTGGGCTCAGACGATCCTTCTACTTCAGCCTCCCAAGTAGCTGGAACTACAGGTGCGCGCACCATGCCCGGCTATTTCTTGATTTATTATAGAGATGAGGTCTTGCCAAGTTGCCCAGACTGATCTTGAAGCCTTGGACTCAAGCAATCCTCTCGCCTCGGCCTCCCAAAGTGCTGGGATTACAGGCACAAGCCACTATGCCCAGAGAAAAGGTATATATATATATATATATATATATATATATTTTT
>NW_007246540.1:12395-31337 GCF_000164805.1 Carlito syrichta
TAGTTGGAGTCTCACTCTGTCGCCCAGACTGGAGTGCAGCGGCCACTCCCGGCCACCGCAGCCTCGACCTGCTGGGCTCCGGCGATCCTTCCACCTCAGCCTTCCAAGTAGCTGGAATTATAGGCACGCGTTACCACGCCCGGCTGATTTTTTGATTTATTGTAGAGATGAGGTCTCGCTGCCCAGGCGGGTCTTGAACCCGCGGGCTCAGGCAATCCACTCACCTCAGCCTCCCAAAGGTGCGGGATTACAGGCTGAGCCACCGAGCCCGGCTGAAAAGGTTTATTTTTAAAAGATAAATAGTTCACCATGATATTTCCAAAATAATTCCCACTTTACTCAGTTCTTAGTTGGCAGAAATGGAAGTTTTCGGTGGCTAACCCAATCAGTCACATTTTATGGGACAGATTGAACGATGAAGACATATGACCTAAGGGGACGATGCCACCAAACTCTACAAGTGATTAGCGCTTATTTCTGGGAGGCAAATAAACAGATGTGTGGTACATTCTTGTCTAAACCACTTATCTTCTCAGCACAGGGACTTTCCAAAATCCTGATGACCAGAATGTGGCTGAAGCAGATCGGCACCATTTTTCTCCGAGGTGAGTTGTTAGCAGGAATAGAAATTGCTATTTTTATTTAATTTATTCATTACTTATTTGTTTTATTTTATTTATTGAACCATTTTATTCCTTTGCTCCACATTGACTGCAAACATTTCTGGTGTTGAGCCATATGGAAGAACAAAAATAAAACACTGAAGATGTGTTGGGCCTGTTATTGTGATTTTTTAATAGGGATTAAAGTTAGAGCTGGAAAGAGTTATCTATCTATCTATCTATCTATTTATTTAGGAGTAGGAACCTCACTCTGTCAACCTCGCTGGAGTGTAGTGGCATGCTTACAGCCTCTGCAGCCTTGACCTCCTGGGTTCCAGCGATCTTCTCACCTCAGTTTACTGAGGTACTGGGACTACAGGTGCACACCACCATGCATGGCTAATTTTTTTGATTTGTTGTAGAGATGAAGTCTTGCCAATTTGCCCAGGCTGGTCTTGAATCCCCGGGCTCAGGCAATCCTCTCGCCTCTGTCTCTCAAAGTGCTGGGATTACAGATGTGTGCCACCAGGCCCGGCCAGAGGAGCCTATTTTAAAAGAGGGAGATTCAGTCCACGGAGCGTTAAGCTGGAGTCCGTGGATGAGCTCTAAGAAGTTTGTAAACACTTGGAAATAATTTGCAAAATGCCTGGGTGACTGCGCTTTCCCTGGAAAGAGAATTCATGCATTTATTCATCAGATTCTTGAAAGAATGTTGGCCTTAACAAAACTGAACCTAACCACCTCCACCACACAATAAAGCCACAGCATTTATGTAGTCTAATCTTTTCGATTAACCGTATGTAAACTGAGGCACTAATCGGTAAAGAACAAGACTTAGACCACACAATTAGTGGCAGAGAGGGTCAGGTGGTGTGCTTGGCAGACGTTCCCAACCCTCAAAGTAGGGTTCTTCTTGTTACAGGAAGCCAGAGTAGGGAATCATTAGGTCGAGAGATAATAATTACATTTAGGTTTTATTTCATTTTAATATAAAATTATTATTCCACCCCAGCGTCGACCTGCTGGGCTCCGGCGATCCCTCCGCCTCAGCCTTCCAACTAGCCGGAACTACAGGCGTGTGCTACCACGCCCGGCTAAGTTTTTGATTTGTTGTAGAGATGAGGTCTCACCATGTTGCCCAGGCTGGTCTTGAATCCATGGGCTCACGCTGTCCTCTCACCTTGGCCTCCCAAAGTGCTGCGATTATAGGCGTGAGCCACCGCGCCTGGCCTACTTATGGGTTTTAAAGAAAGGGTACCCAGAGGTTTGAAGGGAGGAGAGGATTGTAAACGATGGAATAGAAATAAGGTTGGGGAAGATGGAGCAAGATGAAGCCATGGAGTTAGAAGCTGAGATGTGACTCCTATTGTGAGAGAGAGAGAGAACGGTGCGACGGGGGGTATGGACCGCGTGGACGTGCTTGTCTGTGACATGGCCAGAGTATGATGATCATCAAAGAAGAAGCCAAATATAAACACATTTGCAAAATGTTTCTCAATCAGAGTTTCACCAGGGATTCCAAAATGGCAGCATAGACTCAAGTTGGCTTGATTCCCACCACAGAAAACCGAAAACAAATATACATATATATATATGTGTATATATATATATATATACATCATGGATATATATATCATGGAGACACCCCCCTCAGTAATGAATGGATCACCCAGACAGAAAATCAACAAAAAGCACTGGCATTAAACGACACACTAGACCAAATAGGCCTAACGGACATTTACATTTACATTTACAGAACATTTTACCCAACTGCTG
Source organism: Carlito syrichta (assembly GCF_000164805.1). Taxonomy (NCBI): domain Eukaryota; kingdom Metazoa; phylum Chordata; class Mammalia; order Primates; family Tarsiidae; genus Carlito; species Carlito syrichta. The sequence goes on from NW_007246540.1 coordinate 14,774, forward strand.
CAGAATACACATTCTTTTCATGAGCACATGGACCTTCTCTAAAAGAGACCATATCTTAGGCATCAAACAAGTATCCAAAAAAGTAGAAATCATATTCCATATCTTTTTTAAAAATAAACACAACGGAATAATATTAGACATTAATAACAAGAGGAACCTCAGAAAATACACAAACACATGGAAATTAACCAGCGTGTTCCTGAATGACCAATGAAGAAATTAAAGAAAAAATTAGACCAGACATGGTGGCTCATGCTTGTAATCCCAGCACCTTGGGAGGCTGAGGTGGGGGGATTGCTTGGGCCCAGGAGTTTGACACCAGTCTAGGTAACATAGCAAAACCTTGTCTCTACGGAAAAAAAAAAAGCTAGTCAGACATGGTGGCACAAGCCTGTAAACCCAGTTACTCAGGGGGCTGAGAGAGGAGGATTACCTGAGCCCAGGAAGTAGAGGTTGTGGTAAGCTGTGATTGTGCCACAGCACTCCAGCGGGGTGACAGAGTGAGACCATGACTTACAAAAAAAAAAATGGCAACCCCCTCATGTCCCCTCTGGCTCTGGGAGCTTTTCTGTCCTCAGTAAATCCTATTTTCTCAAAAAAAGAAAGAAAAAAATTAAAAGATTTCAAAGCAAATAAATTGGAAACGCAACATATCAAAATCAAAGTCAATGAGATACAGCAAAAGCAGTGCTACGAGGAAAGCTTAGAAGGCGTTAAACACCCATTTCAGGCCGGGCTCGGTGGCTCAGTCTGTAATCCCAGCACTTTGGGAGGCTGAGTCAAGTGGATTGCCTGAGCCTGCGGGTTCAAGACCAGCCCGGGCAACTTGGTGAGACCTCATCTCTACAATAAATAAAAAATTAGCTGGGCATGGTAGCACCCGCCTGTAGTTCCAGCTACTTGGAAGGCTGAGGTGGAAGGATCGCTGGAGCCCAGCAAGTTGAGGCTGGGGTGGCTGGGAGTGGCCACTGTACTCCAGCCTAGGCAATGGAGTGAGACTCCAACGGGAGGAAAAAAAAAAAAAGGAAAAAACGAATAAAAATAAGAGCAGAAGTAAATGAAATGGAGACAAAAAAAAGTAATGAAATTTTGGTTTTTTGAAAGCATACATGAAACAGACAAACGTTTAGCAAGACAAGACTCAAATAAATACAATCAGAAACAAAAAAGAAGACATAGCAACTGAAGACATAACAACCATGAAAATACAAAGAATCATGAGAGACTTTTATAAACAACCATATGCCAACAAATGGGAAAACCTAGAAGAATGAATACATTCCTGGACACACACAACCTAATGAGATCGAACCATGAAGAAATAGAAAACTTTAATAAACCAATAATAATGAGATTGAAGCAGTCATAAAAACTCGCCCATTGAAGAAAAGTCCACGACACATATTTAAGGTGATGGATATTCCAAATGACTGGATTTGATCTTTGCAAATTGCATGAATGTATTAAATTATCACATGCTCTCTGAAAATATGTATATCTACTATGTATTGATTAAAAAATAATAACAAATATTATTAGTTTTTTCCTCCATAGGACTTGACAAGCTGATTCTAAAATTTATATGAAAACTCAGAGGACCTAGAATATCCAAAGTATTCTTGGAAAAGAAGAATAAAATTAGGGAAGTTGCATTATTGGACTTCAAAATTTATTCCATATCTACAGTAATCAACACTGTACTGGGTGTTACTGGCATACAAATCAACTAATAAATCAACAGGATAAATAGAGAGCCCAGAAACAGAGGCACACCATGGCCACTCCGTTCTTGACAAGGTGCCAAAGAAATCCAATGGAAAAAGGAAAATGTTTTTAAGAAACAGTGCTGGATGGTGGGAAATTGCCTGGGGGAAGGGTGGGATTGGCAGTAGTGGGATTCTGCCGAGGGAGGGGGCGTACCTCATCAACAAGGGTACCTGCATAATGAACATTTGTATGCTTAACCCTGAATTATACCCCACATCTTTAAAATTTAAAAAAAAAATTGTGCTGGAGCCAGGTGTGGTGGCTCACGTCCTCACGTCTGTAATCCCAGCACTTTGGGAGGCAGAGGTAAGAGGATTGGCTGAGCCCACAGGTTCAAGACCATCCTGGGCAACTTGGCAAGACCTTATCTCTACAATAAAAACAAATAGCCAGGTGTGCTGGTGCGTGCCTGTAGTTCAAGCTACTTGGAAGACTGAGACAGAAGGATCTTCTGGATCCAGCAGGTGGAGGCTGTGGTGGCTGTGAGCGTGCCTCTGCCCTCCAACCTGGGCAACAGAGTGAGCCTGATTCAAAAGAAAGAAAGAAAGAAGGAGAGAAAGAAATAAAGAAAGAAAGAAAGAAATAGTGCTGGAACAACTGGGTAGCTCTATAGAAGAAAAAAATGAACTTCTACCTCTTCCTCACATGATACACAAAAATTAATTCAAAATAGAGCACAGACCTCAAAAGCCAAAACTATAAAGTCTCCAGATGACAACAGAGGAATATCTTTGTGACTTGGGCATAAAGGTTTCTTGGGATACAGAAAGCAATAAATGATAAATTACATTTCATAAAAATTAAAAACTTCTGTTCTTTCAATATACATTTAAGAAAAAAGATAAGACATAGAGAACAAATATTTTGTGAGGCATATATCTAACAAATAACTGATGTTCAGAATGTATATATAGAACTACTTAATAGTAAAAAAACAACTCACCTTTTGAAACTAGGTTTACTATCCCAATAGACACTTCACAAATTAATATATACGAACGGTCGTCAAGCACATAAAAAGTGCTTAATATCATTAGTTGTTTGGGAAATGCAATTTAAAACCATAATGAAAAATCACTTCACACCTACCCAGGATGGATAGATTAAGAACACTGAAACGGACAACCCCCTAGGTCCCTCCCACTGTGGGAGCTTTTCTGTCCTCTCAATAAATCCTGCTTAAAAAAAAGAACACTGAAACGCCAAATGTTGGTCAAGATTTGGAACAACCTGAACTTCATACATGGTTGGTGGGAATGTAAAATTGTGTAGTTCCTTTGAAAAAGTTCTAGCTGTTCCTTAGAAAACTGAACATACATCTGCCCTGCAGCCGAGCTATCACATTCTTAGGTATTTGCCTAGAGAAATAAAAACCGTCTGTTTACAAAAGACTTATGCAAAAATGTTCATAGAAACTCTATAAAAGCCCCAGCTGGAAACAGCCTAGGTGCACATCAGTAAGAAAATGGATAAATTATGGTATATTAGCTGGGCATGGTGGCGCTGGCCTGTGTAGTTCCAGCTGCTTGGAAGGCTGAGGCGGAAGGATCGCCCTAGCCCAGCAGGTCACGGCTGCAGTGGCCGTGAGTGTGCCACTGCACTCCAGTCTGGGTGACAGAGTGAGACTTCGACTCAAAAAAAAAAATTATGGTATATTTATAAAATAGTATAAAGTATTGTTAGGTACAATAGCATGAATGAATGTAAAAGATGCCGTGTTGGCGAAAGAAGTCTTACCTCAAAGAGACATACTTTCTTTTCTTTCTTTTTTTTTAAATTTTTTTTAGCTGAGGAGACAAAGTAGATCACATTTTTATTGCAGGTTTCCATTTTATGCATTGGCATTTTTGCCTGCAAGTTTACTTTGGGATCAAAAGAGAACAGAGAGAAAAAGGAGTAAAAGTTGAGTAGGATAAGATAATTTACCTTTAGATTAGAACTTCTGTAGCCCTAAAATACCTTTTTACTATGGGATCTGGCTCATTTATTTATTTTATTTTTTGGTTGTATTTCACTTAGTTTACTTCTTGCAGAATTTCATTCCAACAGTGCTAAAGACAGCCAGCTGCTTGTAATCATTGTACTGAAGAGACATACTTTCTTATTTCAACTGATGACGTTGGGTAACTGGCAAGACAAGTTTATCATGGCCAAAAACAACAAAAAAAAAACCACACAAACAAAAAAACAATGGGTGCATCTAGATGTATAACTAGAAAAGGGCATGAGCAGAGTTGTCAGAGAACATACACGGTGCCCAGTTAAATTTGAATTTCAGATAAACAATGAAATATTTATTTATTTATTTATTTATTTATTTATTTATTTATTTATCTCTTCGGTCAGCATCTCAGTTGGTCACCCAGGCTGGAGTGCAGTGGCATGATGACGGCTCACCATAGTCTTGACCTCCTGGGTTTAGGCAATCCTTCCACCTCAGCCTCTCAAGAACCTGGGATTACAGGTGCGCTGTAATTTCCGTTGGCTAATTTTTTGTTGTTTTGCAGAGACGAGGTATCACTATGTTGTTCAGGCTTTTTCCATCCCTTGGGCTCCTAAAGTGCTGGGATTACAGATGTGAGCCTTCTCATCTGGATCAAATATTTTTTTAGGACGATAATTCCAAGGCCGGATGCAGTAGCTCAAGCCTGTAATCCCAGCACTTTGGGGAGGCCGAAGTGAGAGAATTGCCTGAGTCCAGGGGTTTGAGACCAGCCTGGGCAACTTGGCGAGACCTCGTCCCTATAATAAATAGAAAAATTAGCTGGGTATGGTGGCTCCTGTAGTTCCAGCTACTTGGAAGGTTGAAGTGGAAGGATCACCTGAGCTCAGCCTGGGCAACAAAGTGAGACTCCGACTAAAAAAAAAAAAAAAAAATCCCAGTGTAATAGATGAGGCATATTTATACTAAAAAAAAATTTAACTGAGCATCCAACTATTTTTTTCTTCTAAATCTGGTAACCCAAGGCATGAGGAAACTTTCTAGAGTGATAATGATGCTTTATACACTATAAGGGCTTAGGTTACACAGGTATATATGTTTGTCAAAAGTCAACTAATGTTGCATTCCAAATTTATTTCTTTAATTATATTTAAATGTTATCTAAAAACATTATGAAAAATATTGAACTCTAGTTAATAATACGCACGCTGAAGGGTTGTGCATTGATGTCTGTGACTTATTTTGAACTGCAAGGTAGGATTGTTTTGCTTTCAATAAGTTACGATGGATTGATGGCTGGACAGAGAGATGAATAAATGGCCAGGCGGGCAATAAAACAAATGTCCTACAACGTTAACTGTAGGATTTAGGTGGTGGGTGTGTAGGTGTTCGCTGTACAATGCTTCAACGTTTCTGTTTCATAATTTTCACAATAAGATAGGAAAATTTAAGGGGAAAAGATTAACAATGAATACTGGGATACCAGTTTTATACAACATAGATAAACATACACAAAGACCAACCAAAGAGAAACACATTACAGTGGTAACAGTTGTTATCCAGAAAAAACAAAACAAAACGAAATACCCCCAAACCTTTCAGAATCCCATCAGATAGCAAAAGGGTGCATGATCATTTTTCAAACTGGGCAACTGAGGTTTGTCTAAGAGCTTGCTTTTAAAATATAAGGTACTAATTTACAAGAAAAGGCATGGCTTAAAATGTTCCATCCTGTAAGATTAAGAAAAGCCTCATCTGGTTTTCACGTGGCCCAGGGAACCGCCTTGTGAGCAGACCCAGTGGTTCTGTTGCTGTTCAGAATCTCTATCACTGTAAACCATCCCAGTTCCAAATTTTGGACCTCGTAGCCCCAGCCACAATTTGAGAGGGCAGTTCGGAACTCCTTAGTGTGAGAAGCATAGGAAAATGCTGTGGAGACATAGAAATAGGCACAGACATAAGAAAAGTGCATACAAAATCCATAATATTACTACTTTGTGTCACGTTTAGATATGTATTTTGAAATCATCACAATAATTTGTATGTATTATTTGCTTCTTAAGGCAGTTGAAATATTGACGAGAATCTCAAATTAGAAAATCTGACATATTACCTTTGTGATATTAATTTTTTTTTTGAGTCAGAGTCTCACTCTGTCACCCAGGCTAGAGGGCAGTGGCTTGCTCACAGCTACTGCTGCCTCGACCTGCTGGGCTCAGGCGATCCTTTCTCCTCAGCCTTCCAAGCAGCTGGAACCACAGGTGCAGGCCACCACACCCAGCTAATATGTTTTTTTTTTTTTTGAGTTCGAGTTTAACTCCGTCGACCAGACTGGAGTACAGTGGCCGGTCCCAGCCACCGCAACCTCGACCCACTGGGCTCTGGCGATCCTTCCACCTCAGCCTTCTGAGTAGCCGGAAGTACAGGTGCTCGCTACCACGCCCGACTGATTTTTTATTTATTGTAAAGATGAGGTCTCGCTGCCCAGGCGGGTCTCGAACCCGTGGGCTCAGGTAATCCACTCACCTCAGCCTCCCAAAGGCGTGGGATTACAGGCTGAGCCACTGAGCCTGGCTGTTTTTTTTTTTTTTTTTAATTGTAGAGACAAGGTCTCTCCAAGTTGCCCAAGTTTATGACATTAATTTTAAACACTTCAGAGGATTTGATATTTATCTTGTGATTATTTTGAATGATGTAAAAGTTGAATGACATTAGGGTTGAATAATTCAAGATGTTTCAAAGAATTTGATTATTTTGTAATCAGTACTGAGAATTTTCAAAGAATTTGATTTATGGAATTTATTTTTAATTGTACCCCCCCATTCACGGAATCTTTAAATTAAGACTTCACAAGTTCTGGGAAATTAATGTAAATGCTTAGGATGGTTTAGTTGGAAAGAAATGTGACCAGGCATGGTGGCTCACACCTGTGCTCCCAGCACTTTGGGAGGCCAAGGCCTGAGGCCAGGAGTTTGAGATCAGCCTGGGCAACATAGTGAGATCTCGTCTCTACAATAAATAAATAATAAATGTAATTTTGTCTTATTAGGAATCTGAAGGGAAAGTACAGCTCATGATGTTATGACTAGTGTGTAAAATGCCTAGGAAACCCAATGTATTTCCCCAAAACATAAATGTTAAATACCTCTTAAAGAATAACTCTGGCCGGGCTCGGTGGCTCAGCCTGTAATCCCAGCGCTTTGGGAGACCAAGGTGAGTGGATTGCCTGAGCCTGCGGGTTTGAGACCCGCCTGGGCAACTTGGCGAGACCTCATCTCTATAACAAATCAAAAATTAGCCAGGCATGGTAGCGCGTGCCTGTAGTTCCAGCTACTTGGAAGGCTGAGGTGGAAGGATCACTGGAGGTCGAGTCTGGGTGACAGAGTGAGACTCCAACTCAAAAAACAAAAAAAACAAAAAAAAGAATAATTCTGGCTGGGCTCGGTGGCTAAGCCTGTCATCCCAGCACTTTGGGAGGCCGAGGTGAGTGGATTGCCTGAGCCCATGGGTTCGAGACCCGCCTGGGCAAGTTGGTGAGACCTCATCTCTGCAATAAATCAAACATTAGCCGGGCGTGGTGGCGCGTGCCTGTAGTTCCAGTTACTTGGAAGGCTGAGGCAGAAGGATCACCGGAGCCCAGCAGGTCGAGGCTGCAGTGGCCGGGAGTGTGCCACTGCACTCCAGTCTGGGCGACAGAGTGAGACTTCAACTCAAAATAATAATAATAATAATAATTCTGCTGCTAGTTGTTAAGATAGAAACTTAAAAAACAATTTATAACCCAAGTGGTTTGAGGAGTGGAAGTGAGGAAACCGTCCCTCTGTCTTTTGGAGTTGGAATGGCTTTTTGATGAAATGGCTTTTTTTTTTTTTTTTTTTGAGTTGGAGTCTCACTTCCTTGCCCAGACTGGAGTGCAGTGGCATGCTCAAGGCCACCGCAGCCTCGACCTGCTGGGCTCCGGCGATCCTTCCACCCAGCCTTCCAAGTAGCCGGAACTACAGGCACATGCCACCACACCCGGCTAATTTTTGCTTCATTGTAGGGATGAGGTCTCGCCAAGTTGCCCGGGTGGGTCTCGAACCCACGGGCTCAGGCAATCCACTTGTTTTTGAGCAGGCTCCTGTGTAATGAACCAGGGCACAGATGGGAGAGAGGGGCATTTTAGGCACAGGAAAGGCATAGGGTGTTTTCCAGGGCCTGGATCGCATGGGGGCAGCGCCAGGAGAGTCAGGTTCCTGGAATCACTAGGCTGTTGAAAGGCGACATTTTGATTCCCTGAAGGTTGATTGACCTTTGGGAGCCACCCCCCACCCCCCGCCGGGGCCCTAGACTCACAAAAGCCACAAGACAAAGAGTTGGAGAGGCTTCACAGGAGACGGAGATGAACGTCAACTTGCCCAAGGAGAAATGGAGGTCAGATCTCTGCCCCCCCAGCAGACCTAACTTACGGGAGAGCAAGTGTCAGTGTCTTGGCGGGGTGGCAGAGTAACCCCCTTGCTGTCTCTGGGTGGAACTCCAGGCGCCTACGACCCCTCCTCCTGCCTTCCAGACACCCAGGTCTTTGTGCTTTCTCGGTCTTTTCCAGTCCCCAGACTGTAGTTCTGTGTTGCTCAGGACAGCTTTGCAGATAAGGTTGGGAAATCTGAAGCCCAGATGAGAAGAGGGGTGAGGCGGGCAGAAAACCTGCGTTTGCTGAGCTCCAACCGAATGCCAGGTCCTGGCGTGGACTATGCCCAGGTTGTCTTGTTCAGTCCTCACAACGCCCCTGAGGGGCGGGCGTTTTATAGAAGAGCAAACAGGTGGAAGAGATTAAGTGCAGGCAGACATCGCTTAACAACAAGGACACGTACTGAGAAACACGTCGTTGCTGTGGGAACATTAGTGTGTTTAACAAGCCCGAATAGTTCAGTCTACTCCACACCTAGGCTATATCGTACTGCCTGTGATTCTCAGGCTGTACACCTGGCTGTAATCACCAAAGGTCATGGAGCGGGATTTTGTGTGTATGAGAATTAAGAATACAGACCAGTTTTTTGGGGTTTTTTTTTTTTTTGGCTGGGGTCTCACTCATTCAGGCTGGAATGCAGTGGCATAATCCTGGCTCACACAGCCTCTACCTTCTTAGCTCAGGCTATCCTTCTGTGTCAGCCGCCCGAGTAACTGGGATCCCAGGCTAACTTCGACATTTTTTTGGTAAAAATGAGGTCTCACAATGTTGTCCAGGCTGGTCTCGAGCTCCTGGGCTCAGGCAATCCTCCTGCCTCGACCTCCCAAAGTGCTGGGATTCCAGACGTAATCCGTCCGGCCTAGATCAGTTTTGAGGAAGATGGCAAGAGTCCTTCCCGCTCTCCCATGCCCGCCCTGCCCTGTGTTGGACCCTCTGGAGTCTTGGATCCTTGAATCTTTCTTTTTTCCCTCCCAGTCTTTGCCGCCCTCCTTGACTTCTTTTTCCCTCTCTCCCTAGCCTGATTCGAGGTCGGTCACGGGGACTCTCACCCGTATTGAGCCAGGCAGCCCACCTCTGCTGACTGTGACAATGACCCCTGAGTGCTCTTGAGGTCAGGGTCTCCACAGTGCACAATTCCAGGAAATGCCACCAATCTTGCAGTCTATGTGAAGGGCGTCCCCCTGGTGCACAGACCAAGCACCCGTATGTGGGGTCCTAGCCAAGCAAGCTTTCTCCCTCCCTCCCTCTCTCCTTCTCCCTTTCCTCTTCTTTTTATTTTATTTATTTATTGTAGAAGCGAGGTCTCGCCAAGTTGCCCGGGCTTGGTCTCGAACCCGCAGGCTCAGGCAGTCCGCTCGCTTCAGCCTCCCGAAGTGCTGGGATGACAGGCTGAGCCGCTGAACCCGGGCTCTGCCTCTTCGTTTTCTATTTCTGTTTTTTTGGTATGGGATCAGCAAACAAGACGGAGAAGAGACATACGCGAGATTGTGATTCACGTACCCTGGACACCCGTGAAGGCCATTGTCTAGCCCAGGATAATGGTACCACCAGATTGTCCACAGGGGTGGACAGGGGCCCAGTGGGGGCCTTCTCCCTCCTCAGCGACGTGTGGTTCTCCGGGCAATGTTTGATCATGGTGGCTGAGGGATGACACTCTGCCCCCTTTGTCATACTTTTATCATTAGGTTGCAATTTGTATTGTCCTCAATCTTGATCTTTGTCCGCCAGCCAATTCTGCGTTCTCTGGGTGCTCTGAAATTACCTGACTCTGCCGGGCTTCCCACCCACGGGTCAGGTCATACTTGGACATAGGTTTGCTGGGGATGAAGAGACCAAGTATAAGAGTCACTTAAAACAAGAGAACTAGCCGGGCTCGGTGGCTCAGCCTGTAATCCCGCGCTTTGGGAGGCTGGGGTGAGTGGATTGCCTGAGCCCGCGGGTTCGAGACCCGCCTGGGCAGCGAGACCTCATCTCTACAATAAATCAAAAAATCAGCCGGGCGTGGTAGCGCACGCCTGTGATTCCGGCTCCTCGGAAGGCTGAGGTGGAAGGATCGCCGGAGCCCAGCAGTTCGAGGCTGCGGTGGCTGGGAGCGGCCACTGCACTCCAGTCTGGGAAGCCGAGTGAGACTCCAACTCAAAAACAAAAAAACAAAAAAAACAAGAGAACTGGTTCTTCTTTCTTTCTTTCTTTCTTTTGGTAGAGACAGAGTCTTGCTATGTTGCCCAGGCCAGAGTGCAAGTGGTGCAATCGTAGCTAACCACAGCCTCGAACTCCTGGGCTCAAGTGATCCTCACACCTCAACCTCCCAACTAGCTGTGACTACAAGCACGCACCACCTCACCTGGCTGATTTTTAAATTTAATTTAATTTTTTGTAGAGAGGAGGTCTCGCTATGTTACCTAGGCTGGTCTCGAACTCAAGAGGTCCTCCTGCCTCGGCCTCCCAAAGCTCTGGGATTACCATGCCTGGCCAAAAGTGGGTTGTTCTTTCCTTATTTATTTAGTCACTCTTCTAGGTCCTGGGGATATCGCAGAGGAGAAAGCACAGTACTGACTAAGGCAGACTGGTGCCACCAAAACCCCTGCTTCTCTCTGTTCTTGGCAGAGGGTGGGCGACTTGAGGGCTTCCAGGGTGCCTCTCCCACCCCGCGGGTGGTCCCTGTGCTGACACTGCCCCTGGCACCACTCTCCACCTCCTCGTGTGTCTGCCCCATGACTCTCTGACTGGTCTGTTTCTATGGCAGCTGTTCTCACTTTACCCATTCTTTGCGCTGGCCTCTGCAGTGAGGGAGAGAGGTGCTCTCTGAAACACCCGCTGTAATCAGAGGCCTCTTTCTGAGATTTCGAGGCCACTTGGAACACCCGGATTCTCATGCCTCCGACTCTCAGTTCATGTTATCGATACCTGGACATGGGCTTCCTGTGTCCTGGGGTCTGGAAGCAGCGCGCAGCTAGAGGAAGCAAATGGACCTCACCCCTCCTTTATTTATTTGTTTATTTAGTCAGGGTTCTGTCTTCCAGACTAGAGGGCAGTGACACAATCACGGCTCACCGCAGCCTTGACCTCCTGGGCTCAGACAATTCTCCCTCTTCAGCCCCCTGAGTAGCTGGGGCTATAGGCATACGCCACCACACCTGGCTAATTTTTAAATTTTTTTTCCTAGAGACGAGATCTCGCTATGTTGCCCAGGCGGGTCTCGAACTCCCGGGCTCAAGCAACCCCTTCCTTCCTCTTCTTCCTAAACAACAGGTTGTTGCCCCGGCATCCAGTTCTGGGTTTCACCACCATGCCCATTCACTCCTACTCATCGGCAGTTTCACTCTGGACTGTCTGTCCCCCTTACTGGAGCTGGGCTGGAGACCCCACCATTCCTGGCATTTCCCTCTCCAAGCTTCCTTCAAGCTCACCTGTCTCTGGCTCGGTCCTCTGTGGTCAGCACCAGATCAGCCTGCGTTAGGAAGTTGCAGTGTGGCTAAGGACTGATGGGGGACGTTGGGTAGAGAACAAGAGGGGTGGGGCTCTATGGCTCTTTTGAAATTGGGAGGTCATCAGCACCATCGATGGCCTTCAGCTCCCAGCCCTGGGCTTGTGGGGTGTCCCAGGGCCTGGGGAGCGCTACTAGCATTCGGCTTCCCTGGGCCAGCCATGCTAAGCCATGATCATGACGCCCCAGTCCCTTCCCTGTCCCTTACACCTCAACGGACCGTCTAGACCTCTAAGGGAGCCCACAGGTTCCACCACCCATCTCTGCGTCTCTCAGGCCATCTCTGTGACAGGACTTTCCTTGTTCCTGGGTTGAACTGCAAGGTCTTTCTGACAAAATCCTGCCAACATCTGCCAAAGAGGATCCGCCAACCACAAGGCTGGGCTGGCTTGGGCATGGTTGTTTTTATTTCATGGGGTTGCCAAACAAGCATCCTGGCTGTGCAAAGGCCATCCATGAGGTCAGGGTAGGAATGGCGAGGTCGTGACAGCCTCCTGTCAAGGGTCCTGCTTCCTCCTGGAGGACCACCAAGGACTCTGGGGTTGCAGCAGCCTCGGGGAGGGAGCAGGCTGCCAGGCCCAGTTCTCTCGACACTCTCTTCTGTTCTGGATTCTGTGTTTCTTGTAGAGGAGAAGTGAAATTTTTCCTCGCTTATGACAAGGTTCAGGGCAGACATTCCTACAGCAAGAGATAGATTAACGAGAGAAAAGCATAGCACCCTTATTCTATAGAAGTTTTGTTTTTGTTGTTTTTTAAGACAGGGTCTCACTCTGTCTCCCAGGCTGGAGTGCAGTGGCACTATCCCAGCTCACTGTAGCTTTCTCCTGGGCTCAGGCGATCCTTCCGCCTCAACCTCCTGAGTAGCTGGGACTACAGGCACGCACCCCCACGCCCAGCTAATTTTTTGTTTTTTTTGTAGAGACGAGGTCTCGCTATGTTGCCCAGGCTTGTCTCTAACTCCTGGGCTTGGTGATTCTCCTGCCTTGGCCTCCCAAAATGCTGGGATTACAGGCATGAGCTACTGCGTCCGGCCTATTATTATGTTTTATTTTATTTTATTTTTTTTTTTGAGTTGGAGTCTCACTCTGTCGCTCAGACTGGAGTGCAGTGGCTGCTCCCGGCCACCGCAGCCTCGGCCTGCTGGGCCCCGGCAATCCTTCTGCCTCAGGCTGCCAAGTAGCTGGAACTACAGGCGCGTGCTACCACGTCCAGCTAATTTTTTGATTTATTGTAGAGAGTAGGTCTCGCCAAGTTGCCCAGGCGGGTCTCGAACCTGCGGGCTCAGGCAATCCGCTCACCTCAGCCTCCCAAAGGCGCGGGATTACAGGCTGAGCCTCAGTTTCTTCATCTATACATGGAGATGATACAACCGACCTCTTTAGCCTGTGTGTTAGTCTGCTCGGGCTGTTAGAACAAAAGACCACAGACTGGGTGGCTTAAACAACAGTCACTCATTTTCTCACATTTCTGGAAGCTGGAAGGCCAAGATCCAGGTGTAGTCGGGGTTGATTTCTGGGGTGGCCTCTCTTCCTTGCGTGTCCTCACGTGGGCTCACAAAGAAAGATATCTCTGGTATCTCTTCCCCTTCTGGTACAGACACCAATCCTATCAGATGAAAGCCCCACCCTTGCGACCTCATTTGACCTTTCTGACCTCCTCGTAACGTAGGGCCTATCTCCAAATGGTCCTATTAGGGGTTTCAACATGTGAATTTGGAGGGATGCAATTAGATTCATAATAGGCTATTTTGAGGATGGCAGGACATAGATTGTGCTCTGAAAATGGTAGCTCTTTTGATGTGGGTCTTTGAGGAAGTCAAGCAGGTTAATCAGGCTGATGAAGAAAGATCTGAACAGATTTAAAGATCAGTCCCGGCCGGGTTTGGTGGCTCAGCCTGTAATCCCAGCACTTTGGGAGGCCGAGGTGAGTGAATTGCCTGAGCCCGCGGGTTCGTGACCCGCCTGGGCAACTTGGTGAAACCTCATCTCTACAATAAATCAAAAATCAGCCAGGTGTGGTAGCGCGCGCCTGCAGTTCCAGCTACGTGGAAGGCTGAGGCGGAAGGATCGCCGGAGCCCGGCAGGTCGAGGCTGTGGTGGCTGGGAGCGGCCACTGCACTCCAGTCTGGGTGACAGAGTGAGACTCCAACTCAAAAAAAAAAAGATCAGTCCCCAGATCCCTGGAGAAGGACTATTGATGCTTGAATTAATTGTTTAATGACTGCCTGTGGCTTTTTTTTCTCTCTCTCTTTCTTTTTTTAGAGACAGGGTTTCACTCTGTCACCTAGGTTGGAGTGCATGGTGTGGCAACCACAGCTCACGGTAGCCTTGAATTCCTGGGCTCAGTCAAACCTCTTGCTTCAGCCTTCCAAGTAGCGAGAACCATGAGTGCACAGCCCCATGCCCAGCTAATGTTTTATTTTATTTTTAAAAATCTGTTTTTATCTTATTATTATTATTTTCTTGAGTCTCACTCTTGCTGGGCTCAGGTGATTTTTCCACCTTCAGCCTCCCGAGTAGCTGGGACTACAGGTATGCTCCACAACACCTGGCTAATTTTTCTGACTTTCTGTAGAGATGAGGTCTTGCTGTGTTGCCTAGGCTGGTCTTGAACTCTCATGCTCAAGCCATCCTCCCGTCTTGGCCTCCCAAAGCACTAGGATTACAGGTGTGAGCCACCGCACCTGGCCTCATCTTTCTTTCTCTGATGCCACCTTCTCCCTCATCTCCTACATTCAGTCAGTCCCCAGATTGCCTGCTCTGTCTTCCCCACTGCCTGAAGTTCAGGCCTCCGTCCCTGATGGCTTGGGTATGAGCAGTAGCTTCCTGCCTGGCCTTTTGTCTTGATCCAATTCAATCCATTTCACACCACAGACAGGCCGATCATGGAAAATGCAAACTAGAGTCTGTCACTTCCCTACGTGAAATGTTTCAGTGACTTTCTATGAATTTCAAGATAAACTCGAACGTGGTAACAGGCTCACATGACCGACACTGCCTGCCTTGGCTCCTCCATGTCCCCCTGGCCTTGTGGTCTGCCAACCCCACCTTTTGCATTCTTTGACCCAGATTCCTCTGGGTCTCTACCCATCCTGTTCTACCTGCTTCTGTCTGCTCCCCACGCCTGGGCTCAATCAATCCCCCTGCTTCAGCCTCCCAAGTAGCTGGTATCACAAGTGTACACCATCAAGCCCAGCTGATGTTTTATTTTAATTTTTAACGTTTATTTTTATTTTATTACGATTATTTTCTTGAGTTGGAGTCTTACTCTGTTGCCCAGGCTGGAGTGCAGGGGCATGATCACAGCTCACCACAGCCTCTACCTCCTGGGCTCAGGTGGTCCTGCCACTTTAGCCTTACACCAGACTCACTTTTCACTTTTCAGAGACCAGGTTCCAAGTCACACAACCCAGAAGGCCCTTTTTTGGAGGTTGGGTGAGGTTCAGCCCATGTGCTCACCGGGTGCCCCGTTCTGCCTGTCCTGACAGTTATCCCACCATACTGACATCAGAGGAAGATCTGGCTGTCTCTCCTCTGAGCTCTGGGAAGTGACTGACTGTGTCTGCAGCCTTGTTAACTGTTGCCACTCCAGCACCCAACACAGCGTCTAATACACCGCAGATGTCCGGTAAATGCTGGCTGAATGAATGATCCTTCATAAATCATTTTTAATATTTGTGCACCTGTGTTCACAGAAGCCTTCCTCACAACAGCCAAAAGATAGAAACAGCCCAAGTTGATAGATGAATGGATAAGCAAAATGTGGTAAGGCCATGCAATGGAACATTATCTCGCCTTAAAAGGGAAGGAGACAAGCGTGGTGGCTCACACCTGTAATCCTTGCACTTTGGGAGGATTGCCTGAGCCTCGGAGTTCGAGACCAGCCTAGGCAACATAGTGAGACATCGCCTCTATCAAATTTTTTTTAAAAAGTAGCTGGGTATGGTGCCTGTAGTCCCAGCTCCTTGGGAAGCTGAGGCAGAAGGATCACCTGAGCCCAGGAGGTTGAAGCTGTGGTGAGCCATGATCATGCCACTGCACTCCAGCGTGGGCAACAGAGTGAGACCCTGACTCAAAAAAGTGAAAAATAAAAAATAAATAAATATGGATACACCTATGTTTCCAGGAGACTTCCTCACAATAGCCAAAAGATGGAAAATACCCAAGTGTTCACTGATAGATGAATGAATAAACAAAATGTGGTATACCCGGTTCGAGACCCGCCTGGGCAGGCGAGACCTCATCTCTACAATAAAATAAAAAAATTAGCCGGGCGTGGGAGCGCGCGCCTGTAATTCCAGCTCCTCGGAAGGCTGAGGCGGAAGGATCGCCAGAGCCCAGCAGGCGAGGCTGCGGTGGCCGGGGGTGACCGGGAGCAGCCACTGCACTCCAGTCTGGGCGACAGAGTGAGACTCCAACTCAAAAAAAAAAAATGTGGTATACCCATACAATGGAATATGATCTAGCCTTGAAAGGGAAGGAAAGTCTGACACATGCTGAAACACAGGTGAGCCTTGAGGACATTGTGCTAAGTGAAATAAGCCAGTCCCAAAAGGTCGAGTATCATATGATTCTACATCTAAGAGTACCTAGGGTCATCAAATTTGTAGATAGAGAGTAGAACAATGTTTGCCAGGGGCTGGGAGGAGGAGGAGTTGGAGAGTTAATGTTTCATGGGGTCAGAGTTTCAGTTTGGGAAGACGAGAGTGATCTGGAGACAGAGGGTGGTGATGGTTGGACAGCAACATGACTATGCTTAATGCCACTGAACTGCACACTTAAAAATGGGCAAGATAGCCGAGCTTGGTGCCTCAGCCTGTAATCCCGCGCTTTGGGAGGCTGAGGTGAGTGGATTATCTGAACCCGCGGGTTCAAGACCCGCCCGGGCAACTTGGCGAGACCTCATCTCTACAATAAATCAA
>NW_007246540.1:31607-44239 GCF_000164805.1 Carlito syrichta
CAAAAAAAAAAAAAAAAAGAAAAGCATTGGATCAGCTGGGTAATAAGGTGAGTGAAACAGCAGCTCATATTGTATCCTGAACTTGCTACAAGACTTTCTCACTGGCCAAGCCAGTGGCTTAAGCCTGTAATCCCACCTCTTTGGGAAGCCGAGGTGAGAGGATTGCCTGAGCCTGTGGGTTCATGGCCAGCCGGGCAACATGGTGAGCTCTCATCTCTACAATAAATCAAAAAATTGACCGGGTGTGGTAGCTCACACTTGTAGTTCTGGCTACTTGGAAAGCTGAAGTGGAAGGATCACTGAAGCCCAGCAGGTCGATGTTGGGGTGGCCATGAGCATGCCACTGCACTCCAGCCGGGTGACGGAGTGAGACTCCAACTCAAAAAAAAACCCAAAAACCAAAAAAAAAAAAAACAAAAAAAGACTTTCTCTTGCTCTGATACTGACTCAAAACCGCCAGCCTTATAGGTGACTTGGGTCAAATTCAGGACAACTATTGCTTCCAAAATACAAAGAAGACTACCAAGCAGTGCGCCTCATATTTTATTTAGTTTTATTTTTGTGGTAAGTTGTGCAAGGTGCAGCAACGTGCCTTTCACCTTGAAGAGGGTATCTCAGCATCCTCCAGACCTATAGGTCACCAGAAACCTCACTCAGCTGGTGGGCTCCCGATTTATGTGGTATTTATTTTCTGCCTTCTGGGTCTTGTATGCCTTACTGAGATATCTAAATTATTTGTGACTTCCTGCTTATTAGATCCCATCAGCATAATGTTATAAATATATTCAACCAGTGTGATGTTTAGTGGCTTGTCAACATGATTGGATTTTTTCTGGGCTATATTATGGCAAAGAGTGGGAAAATGGATATAGCCCTGAGATTAAATGGTGAAGGTATACTGTTGGCTCTGCCAGGTAAAAGCAATCTACTTCTAGCTATCTTTTGTAAATTGGTATAGGGAAAACAAGCACTGGCTAGGTCTATAGGTGCATACCAAGTGCCAAGGGTTGTGTTGATTTGCACCAATAAATATACCACATCTGGGATAGCAGCTGCAATTCAAATCTCCATCTGATTAAGTTTACAACAATCCATAGTCATTTTCTAAGATTGCTCTGATTTTTGCCTGGCCCCAACAGGCATGTTAAATGCAGATGTGATAGCTATCACCAGTCTCTCATCTCTCAAGTATTTGATGGTGGCACCGATCTTTGCATTTTCTCCAGGCATGTGATGTTCCTTCTAGCTTACTATCTTGGCAGGGAGGGGAAGTTCTAGGAGCTTCCACCTTGCTCTTGCTGTTAAAATCACCCTGATTCTAGAGGTGAGAGAGCTATGTGGACATTCTTCCAGTTTCTAAATATATTTATTCAGATTCAGAATGGGAGAATTGGCACAAGCTGGGTCTGTGGTCCAATCAGGACCACTGTGAGTGTAACTTTAGCTAAGACTCCATGTATCACAAGAGTACTCTAAGCAACCACTCTGATGGATGGGACACTGGTGTCTTGAATCTTTAGGCATTAGCATTCATTCAGACTCAGTGTCTTGATTCCTTGATTTATGGGTAGTTTCTTCTCTCCTCTGTCTGGTCACTTTGGTGAATTACTACAGACCTCTTCAGAGAAGTCTTGGAGGGACATTAACTGTATATATCCTGTCAGGGCTACCCCTTCAACCAAGGTGCTCCAGGTCTGTAAACTGACTTAGGACTGGCAACTGGGTGAGAGGCCATGACACTCTATTGCAGTAATTCAAACGAAGTCTTTAACCACCAAACCTAGACATTTCTTAGTTATATAGATCAGGGGTTAGCAAATATTTCCTATAATGGCCAGATAGTAAATATTTTAGGGTTCGCAGGCCAAAGGAGCTCTGTTCCAAGAATCCAACTTTCCTGTTGCTGCAGAAGATGATATGTAAATGAATGGCCAATAAAACTTTATTTACAAAATAAGCATTGGGCTGGATTTGGCACATGGGTTTGTTGATTCTTGATATAGATCCAACATGGGTCATAGTTTGTTGATTCTTGATATAGATCCAGTAATATTTTAGTAGGCAGCCTATTTATCTTATTATCATGTGATCAATTAACCACTACTTGAGATCCTTGTGGGTCAAAGCAATCTGATGACAAGTATGTTCCTGCTGATCTTTTTGGTAACTGTGGACACCTTGTCTTAGGCAGGTACATGCTACCTCTTGGTTGCTATTACTCCAGGATTCCAATAATCCCATTGAAATCAGGGTAGTATCCCTCATAGTCATATCTAGTCCAGAAATGAGAGCAACCACAGAGCTTCTAGAGGATGCAAATGTCTGTCACTGGTTTATTTCTTACATCTTAGTGAAGGGATGGCCTTCTGAGCCTTCTCAGAGGATGTGATTGGGAGATAGATGTGCACATTACACACCAATATTCCCATCCTCCTAAGTCTTTAGATTCTATTCTTTCCTCCACATAATGCCATGGAAGCTCTGGTATTTCATCCTCATTAAATGGAGGCACTGTTAAGTCTAAGTTTCAATCAGTCAACCAAATATTAGAGCCACCAGGGCATAATTTAAAATATGGCATCTTGACTGGGCGAAGTGGCTCACACCTGCAATTCAAGCACTTTGGGAGGCCAAGGCAGGAGGATTGCTTTAGCCCAGGAGTTCAAGACTGTAGTGACCTAGGATTGCACCACTACACTCCAATCTGGGTGACAGAGCAAGACCTTATCTCAAAAAATAAAATAAAATGACATCTGGAGTCTCTAGTCAGTGAATCCATAAAAATGAATTTAGTGTGACATAGTATTATATTTTACTCTCCTTGGTGCAACTCTGTTAGAATCCACTCCCACACACATTCCCCAGGTTCCTGCCAATGTACACATTAGAAAAGTCTTGCAGCTATTTTAGTGTATAAACTGCTTTCTTCTGGGTTATACTGTGTATCTGAGTCCCTGAAACATGCTGAGATTTGACTCAAGAACTGGGTCTAGGGGCAAGAAGAGAGAGTTATGGTGAGTCTTTCCTTTTTGTTGTGTTTTTTTCTGAGTAGGAGTCTCACTCCTTTGCCCAGGCTGGAGTGCAGTGGCATGCACACTCATGGCCACTCCAGCGTCGACCTTCTGGGCTCCAGCGATCCTTCCATCTCAGCCTTCCAAATAGCCAGAACTACAGATGCGCGCTACCATGCCCGACTATTTTTATTTTATCATAGAAACAAGGACTCACCAAGTTACCTGGGCTGGTCTCGAACCCATAGGTTCAGGCAATCCACTAGCTTCGGCCTCCCAAAGTGCTGGGATTACAGGCTGAGTCACCGAGCCCGGCCTATGGTGGGTCTTAAGGAGACATTTTTTCCAAAGCATCTGCCCCTGATAAAGTGATCATAGGGTTTTCCAGCAAAGGAGACCCAATCATGGTCATCTGCTTCCCTTGCCAAAAGTGCTCAGAGTGACTTGGAGATTTGAGATTGTGTTTCATTTGAATCCTACCAGATGTCCCAATTCTAAGTTTCAGAATCTCATCATTTCTTAATCAATGCCCTACAGTCATGTGGAAAACTTATGAAGGTTGCGAATTCAACTGCTATTGTAATTTAGCCACTTGCATAGGTAAATTTTGTGTTTGATTTTTAGCAACAGTGGTCCTGTGGATATGAGAAATGAGATTATATTAGGACTGTCGTATACATGATCTCATTCTCAGTCTGTGGTCTTGGATGTGTCTGTTTCTTTCTGCAAGTGCAGCAATGCACTTGGGAAAATCAATTCCATACCACTCTCCTTGTTGTCATCATTGGGTTCCTAAGGTACTTGCTTTAGTTAACTCTTCATCACAAACAACCACAGGTGATGATTTAATTTATTGGAATGCTGCCGCATGTCATGGATGACTAGCATCCAATTTCCCATCGGTAAGGAACTCAGCGCTGTCCTCAAACCCAATGCATGACTGAACCCATTCCCAAATCGCATCTTTGAAGGTCTGTTTTCTCAGGCCTCTCCCAATGCCAATTCTATAACTGGGCTCAATCCAGTAACAGAAACCCCGCCAGTAATTCGAACGGAAAAATTTTATATGAAGAATTGCATCTTGTAGGCGATGAACTATCAAACCAGAGGTAGCAAAATACAAAAAGCAGCCACTGCCTCTAGGGCTGAGGGAGGGTGAATTAGGAAAGAACTGAGAACTCAGAAAAGCTCTCCTCATTACCCACCTCAACACTGATTGTGACTTCCTTGGAGAGATGTGTCTGGCACAGGAGTACACTGTTTGCCAGTGGTAGAGGAGCTTTCCAGAGAGCATGGACCAGAGCTAGCTGTTAGGGGTGGCCTACTGGGTGGAGGAGAAACTTGTCAGAGGGTATCAGCAGGCTGGAGCTGGTCTGCAGGGCTACTGAGATGAGCACAGCTATGCCCCTCAGTCCACGGACCACCATGCCTAAAAATAGCACATCCTCATTGGGAAAGAAGTCCCTGTATTCTGCAATGGCCTTCCAATGTTTCTTCAGTGCCCTCCATTGACACAGCCTCTATTGACATTGAGCCAGCTGGCAAAGCAGAAATGTTTACAGGGTTCAACTGTAGTATCACAAAGCAGGGTAATGAAGGGTAGATTTGCAGCCGGGCACGATGGCTCAAGCCTGTAATCTCAGCACTTTGGGAGGCCGAGACGAGAGGATTGCCTGAACTCAGGGGTTTGAGACCAGCCTGGACAACTTGGTGAAACCTCGTGTCTACACTAAATAAAAAAAAAAGCCGGGTGTGGTAGTGCATGCCTGTAGTTCCTACTACTTAGAAGGCTGAGGTGGAAGGATCACCTGAGCCCAGCAGGTCAAGGCTGTGGTGGCTGTCAGTGTGCCACTGTACTCCAACCTGGGTGACAGAGTGAGACTCCGACTCAAAAAAAAAAAAAAAAAAAAAGGGGTGGATTTGGAGCCGAGAGGTGATACATGGATAACTGGCCCAGGAATGAATAAATTGGTTTTTAAATGGATGGCAAGAAGGGCAGTGTAACTGAAGGTGAGTGAATGGGACAGGGACAATGAGGATATGAGGTCTGAGCCGCAGAGAGGCAGATGCTGTCCCATCATGTAGGGCTTTATAGATCATGGTGAAAACTTTAGATTTTAATGCGAGAGTGATGGGAAAACATTGGGCGGCTTAGAGCAGGGGTGTGATATGATCAGATTTGTTTTAAAAGATGTCTTCGAGACCCGCCTGGGCAACTTGGTGAGACCTCATCTGTACAATAAATCAAAAATTAGCCGGGCGTGGTAGCGCGCTTGTAGTTTCAGCTACTTGGAAGGCTGAGGTGGAAGGATCGCCGGAGTCCAGCAGGTCGAGGCTGCGGTGGCCGGGAGCGGCCACTGCATGCCAGTCTGGGTGACAGAGTGAGACTCCAACTCAAAAAAAAAAAAAAAAAAGATCAGTCTGGGAATTATATGGAGACTTGGCTTTAGAAGGCCAGAGTGAAGACAAAGGAAGTTTCTGTCGAACAAGTACCAGTTGCCCACCCCGCATCTTCTTCAGGCTACATTTTCTCTCTTGAGTTCTAACCAGGGTGACCAAATGTCTTGGTTGTTTCTTGGTGTCTCTGACCATTTTACTAACCAATGATCCTCTTCTACATTTTGTTATATTTTCCCTCTCTCTCAGTTCTGTTGCCCTAGGGCTGACAGCCGAGTCCTTCATTTTCCATCAAATCCTGTTCTTGTATCTTTCATTTATACTCTCAGACCTTTGGTTCCCACTATAGTGAAATGGAATGATAGAAACTTTAAGTTTCTCTTCCAGTGACCTTTGCATTTTTTTTTTTTTGAGTTGGAGTCTCACTCTGTTGCCCAGACTGGAGTGTAGTGGCTGCTCCCGGCCACCGCAGCCTCGACCTGCTGGACTCCGGCGATCCTTCCGCCTCAGCCTTCCAAGTAGCTGGAAATACAGGTGCGCGCTACCACACCTGGCTAATTTTTTTATTTATTGTAGAGATGAGATCTCACCAAGTTGCCCGGGAGGGTCTGGAACCCGCAGGCTCAGGCAATCCACTCACCTCAGCTTCCCAAAGCGCGGGATTACAGGCTGAGCCACCGAGCCCCGCTGCATTTTAACAAGAATCAAAGTCTGATACCAGTGGTTCCGTGCTGTAAGAAAGAACCACCCGTGGAGCTTGTTTAAAATGCCTTTTGATGGGTTCCAACTCCTAAGAATCTGACTTAAAAGTTCTGGGGCAGAGCCCAGGAGTCTGTATTTTAACCAAGCATCCCAAGTGATTTTGATGAGGTGGTTCAGGAACCACATTTCGAGAATAATGCCTCAAGTTAAACGAAGGAGATCCTGATGCTAGAATTCCATGTGTCAGCTGTGAGAAGAGAGGGCTTTGTTGGGTCCTAGGAGTCATGCCACACAGAGAGTTGCATACAAATATGTTAACTCTATTTTCCGGTTCCAATATTGTGTCACAAGGTATGCCAATGAAGCATCATGGAAACATCTAGGCTAAGTGGTCAACATACCGTAAGGGGTTATGTGGGATTTTGATGTTATCGAAGCTGTTCAAGAGTGCCAGGTCCTGCCCTGTGGGATTCCCTAAGAGTGACATACACAGAATGGCAGCCAATCAGAAATACAATTACTGTTACATTATTAGCTTGAATAACGTTGAACGATGTGCAAAGTAGAGCTCTCTGAAGACTGGATTTCAGCCCATCATTTCAGCTCATCATCATTTCAGGATTTTCTATTTTTCCACCTCCTGCAGTTTGAATTCTGGAGCTGACATATCCAAACGTGCCTGTGAAAAGCAAGAGGTTTCCAGACTGCTGAGCCTGTTGACCTGGCAAGTCATATGGTCATGAGAAGAGAAAGATAAAATAAGAGAGATAAAGAGAGAATGATTTGCTCTGCTCATTTATTTTTTCCCAGAGGCAGGAAAAAATAAAGTACACAAGATAGGGTCATGTATGTATACTGACTTATTTTTTTTTGAGTTGGAGTCTCACTCTGTCGCCCAGACTGGAGTGCAGTGGCCGCTCCTGGCCACCGCAGCCTCGACCTGCTGGGCTCCGGCGATCCTTCTGCCTCAGCCTTCCAAGGAGCTGGAACTACAGGTGCGTGCTACCACGCCCTGCTAATTTTTGATTTATTGTAGAGATGAGGACTCGCCAAGTTGCCCAGGAGGGTCTCGAACCCGCCGGCCCAGGCAATCCGCTCACCTTGGCCTCCCAAAGCGTTGGGGACTTTTTGTTTTTAGTTGGGGAATCTCACTCTGTTGCTTAGGCTAGAGTGCAGTGGTGTGATCATGGCTTGACTTCCTGGGATCAGGTGATCCTCCCACCTCAGCCTCTTGAGTAGCTGGAGCAATAGGTATGCGCCAACCTGCCCAGTTAATTTTTTGGGTTTTTTTTTTGGAGCTGAGGTCTCGTTATGTTGCCCAGGCTGGTCTTGAACTCCTGAGCTCAAGCAATTCTCTCACCTCGGCCTCCCAAAGTGCTGGGATTACAGGCATGAGCCACTGTGCCTGGCCTATACTGGCTTTTGTTTTTTGTTTTTTGAGTTGAAGTCTCACTTCGTTGCCCAGGCTGGAGGGTAGTGGCATGCTGATGGATACCCCAGTGACGACCTGCTGGGCTCCGGCGATCCTTCCTCCTCAGCCTTCCAAGTAGCCGGAACTACAGGCATGCGCTACCACGCCCAGCTAATTTTTTGTTTATTGTAGAGAGGAGGTCTTGCCAAGTTTCCCTGGGCTGATCTTGAACTCGTGGGCTCAGGCAATCCACTCGTCTTGGCCTCCCAAAATGCTAGGATTACAGGCTGAGCCATCGAGCTCGGCTCGGATTCTGACTTTTTATCATGAGGTAATCCAGCCCACTGTTACCTGTGGACCAATTCATAGTTCGTACTCTGATCAATCAGATCAATAGCCACACCTCCTTTGGGGAGGTGTTAGGTAGAAATGAGCAGAAGTAGACCTGATGCAGGAAGATGTGACTGATGGCCAGTCTAGACCTAAACAACTGACACCAAATTATATAGCAGAAGTATGGCTCCTCACACATGATAGATGACCTTCGATTGGGTGACACGCTTCCAAGGTTATGTTTAATTCCTGACATCAGCTATACCTCCACTCTTTTTACTTCCATTCAAGAAAGCACACAAAAAATGCAAGAGGGTAATTTCATGATCAGGTAAGCTGTGACTGTGTTCTCACTGATTACAACTATCATGTGCAAACCTTGGCACTTTTTTATTTTTATCTTTTTGAGTTGGAGTCTCACTCTGTCGCCCAGACTGGAGTGCAGTGGCCGCTCCCAGCCACCGCAGCCTCGACCTGCTGGGCTCCGGCAATCCTTCCGCCTCAGCCTTCCAAGTAGCCGGAATTACAGGCACGCGTTACCACGCCCAGCTAATTTTTTGATTTATTGTAGAGATGAGGTCTCGCCTGCCCAGGCGGGTCTGGAACCCGCAGGCTCAGGCAATCCACTCACCTCAGCCTCCCAAAGGCACGGGATTACAGGCTGAGCCACCGAACCCGGCTAAAATCTTCTTAAACCCTGACACAATGATGAGAAAGTAGAAGTTATATTTTTGGAGAAATGCACACTTTAGGTAAAATTAACTTTACGGACTTTGTCTCTTCAGAAACAGACTTTCAGGTATCAGAGGTATCTCAGTAGCAATCAAACTTGCCTAGAGTAAAGGGAATTTACAAGGCCTAGGGCATCATGCATTGGACAAGGATTGTAAAAGTCATGAAACTTGTAATTACAAAAGTTATGACCGCTCAGAGGGGGAGCAGGTGGAGATTCGATCTTCCAGTAAATTGGTTGCTATCTATAGGGAAGCCAAAGATCCCCCGAAGCTACCCACTGGGAATGTCTAGGAGATAAGGGGAGGTGCACCCTCCATTAGTTCTAAGGAGTGTCCTTTGGGAGAATTAGAATCCTTGTCATGTCCTTCTGTAGGGGTTATGATAATGTGGGCGGACGTTAGTGGGTCTCTGTGTCACAGGTTCTCCAAGACATCCACAGGTGGTCGATAAGGAAGTCACCACTGTCACGTCTACCTGATTGCGACATCTCCAAGGAAAAGGATTTAAGCCAGGACTTTGGGGGGCTATGACGCCACCCTCACCTAGAGTGTGGGCCCGCTCCCTGTCTGGGGGTGGGGTGAAGCTTTCTTAAATAAATCTTATCTTCTCTCACCTCTATGTGTTGCAATTCTTTGCAATTTACTCGGATCTCTGGGTTGCCAGTGTGCACCGCTGGTTTGCCAGCTCCAGCAGTGCTGTGCCACCCCTCGCCTCTCTCTCTCCATCCGTCCATCCACCCTCACCCTATCTGGACCCTAATAGACGTGATCATCAAGGAGGAGAGGGTGGAAAGCTTCTTATAACTTCAGTCAACTAAGACACGCGTATTTCTGGGACAAATTATATTTTTTAAGTTTTAAATGGTAAAATACACATAATATAAAGCTGATCATCTTAACCATTTTAAGTAGCATTACATACATTCCTAATGTCGTGCAACCATGACCACTATCACCTGCAGAACGCTTTTTATCTTGTAAAACTGAAATTTAGATTTTGACTGCAGGAAGTACTTCATATAAGTGGAATCACGCAATAATTGTCTTACTGTGACTGGCTTGTTTCACTTAGCATAATGTCTTCTTCTCTAATCCATTTCTTAGTATACTGCAGAAATTCCTTCTTATAAGAATTTTATTATTTTAGGTCTTCTATTTAGGGCTTTGATCTATTTGGAATTAATTTTTGTATTTGGTATTAATATGAGTCTAACTTAATTCTTTTGCATGTGGATAGATACATTTTTCCAAGAACCATTTGTTGAAGAGGCTGATCTTTCTTCCACTGAATGGTATTTTTGCTAAAGATCAATTGACTTTCTGTGGGGTTTATTTCCGGGCTCTCTTTCTATTCCATTAGTCTATATGATGTCTTTATGCTATTAGCATACTGGTTTTGACTACTGTAGATTAGTAGTACGTTTGGAAATCGGGAAGTGTGAATCTTCCAGTTTCATTCCTTTTTTAAAATTTGAGTCTGAGTCTCACTCTGCTGTACAGGCTGGAGTGCAGTGGCATACTCACGGTCACCCCAGCGTTGACCTGCTGTGTGCCAGCAATCCTTCCACCTCAGCCTTCCAAGTAGCCGGAACTACAGACACGCGCTACCATGGCCGGCTAATTTTTGATTTATTGTAGAGATGAGGTCTCGCCAAGTTGCCAGGGCTGGTCTCGAACCTGCGGCCTCAGGCAGTCAACTCGCCTCAGCCTCCCAAAGTGCTGGGATTACAGGCTGAGCCGCTGAGCCCAGCCATTCTTCTTTTTAAAAATTGTTTTGGCAACTTGGAGTGCCTTGAGATGCCATATGGATTTTAAGGATGGGTTTTTCTATTTCAGCAAAAGAAATAATTGGTATTTTGATAGGAATTACATTGACTCTTTAGATTGTTTTGGGTTGTATTGACACCTTAATAACATGATGTCTTCTAATCCATGGACATGAGATATGTTGCCATTTATTTGTGTCCTCTTTAATTTATCTCAACAATGTTTTATAGTTTTCATTGTACTAGTTTTTCATCTGCTTAACCTAATTCCTAAGTATTTTACTCTTTTTGATGCTATTGTAAGTTGAATTGTTTTCATAATTTCTTTTCTGAGTTGTTCATTGTCAGTGTATAGGAATGCAACTAAATTTTGAGTGTTGGCTTTGTAGCCTTCTGCTTTGAATTTATTTATTAGCTCTGACTTTTTCGGTGTGTGGCATCTTTAGGATTTTCTACATAGATGATCATAACATCTGGGAACAAAGATAATTTTAGAGTCATACGTTCTAACTTGAGTGCCTTTTATTACTTTTCTTGCCTAATTGTTTCCAGTATAATGTTGAATAAAGTGGTGGAAGAGGGCTTCCTTGCTTGGTTGCTGATCTTAAAGGAAAAGCTTTTAGTCTTTCACCATTGATTTTGATGCTTGGTGTGGGCTTTTCATGTATGGCTTTTATTATGTTGATGTAGTTTCCTTCTATTCCTAATTTGTTGACTATCTCTTTCATGAAATGGTGCAAATTTTGTCAAATACAGAAAACTGCACCAAATTAAGACGATCATGTGTGTTTTTCCCCTCATTTGTTAGTGTGGTACAGTCCACTGATCCATTTTTACATATTGAACTATCCTGGCATTCAAGGAAGAAAGAAAATCTCACTTGGTAATGGTGTACAATCCTTTTAATATTCTGCTGAATTTGGCTTGCTAGTATTTTGTTGAAGATTTCCGCATCACTGTTTATAAGGGATATTGGTCTGTAGTTTTCTTGTGTTGTCTTTGTTTGTTTATAGTAATTAGGGTAACGCTGGGTTCATAAAATGAGTTGGGAAGTATTCTCCCCTCTTCAATTATTTTGGAAAAGTTTGAGAAGGATTGGCGTTAATTATTTAGATGCTCGATGGAATTTACCAGTGATGTCATCGGGTCACAGGGGTTTTTTTTTCTGTTGTTGTTGGGAGATTTTAATTACTGATTCAATCTCTTTACTAGTTAGAGGTCAATTCAGATTTTCTATTTCATCATAATTTAGTTTTGGTGAGTTTTGTTTTCCTAGGAATTTGTTCATTTTATCTAGGTTATTTAATTCCTTGGTGTACAATTGTTCATAGTGTTCTTTTATAATCCTTTTTATTTCTACAGAATTGGTAGTAATATCTCCACTTTCATTTCTGAGTTTAGCGATTTGAGTCTTTTCTCCTTTTTCTCAATCCATCTAGCTGAAGCTTTGTCAATTTTGCTGATATTATCCAAGAGTCAACTTTTGGTGTCATTGACTTTCTCTATTGTTTTTCCATTCTCTATTTCACTTATTACTGTTCTAATATAATTATTTCCTTCCTTCTTCTAGCTTTGGGTTTAGTTTGTTCTTTTTCAAATTTCTTATGTTCATTTACTTTTTTTGTATTTTAATGCAGGAGTTTATAGTTTTAAGTTTTTCCCTTAGCACTGATTTCATTGTATTTTATACATTTTTGTTTTCATTTGTCTCTAAGTAGTTTTAAAATTTCTCTTGTGATTTTTAAATTTAATTCATTGGTTAAGAGTGCGCTGTTTAATGTCCATACATTTGTGAATTTTCCAACTTTCTGTTATTGATTTCTAACTTTTCTGTTGCTGATTTTTAACTTGTGGTCAGATAAGGTAATTTGTATGACATCTGTTTTAAAATCTACTGAGACTTAATTTATGGCTTAACGTATGGTCAATCCTGGAAAACGTCCTATGTACACTTGAGAAGAATGTGTATATTGTTATTGGGTAGAGTGCTATATATGTCTGTTAGATATAGTTGGTTTATTGTGTTAAGTCCTTTATTTCCTTAGGTATCTTCAGTCTGGTTACTCTATCAATTATTAAGAGAGGGGTGTTAAGTCTCCAACCATTATTATAAACTGTCTATTTCAGCCGGGCTCGGTGGCTCAGCCTGTAATCCCACGCCTTTGGGAGGCTGAGGTGAGTGGATTGCCTGAGTCTGCAGGCTCAAGACCCGCCTGGTCAGCGAGACCTCATCTCTACAATAAATCAAAAATCAGCCGGGCGTGGTAGCGCGTGCCTG
>NW_007246540.1:44361-50442 GCF_000164805.1 Carlito syrichta
AAAAAAAAAAAAAAAAAAAAAAAATATATATATATATAAAATAAACTGTCTATTTCTCCCCTCAATTTTGTTTGAAATGTATGTTTCATAGATATTGATGGTCTGTTATTAGGTGTTTAACTGTTTATAATTGTACAGCCTATTGTTGTATTGAATCTTTTATTAACATATACTGTCCCTTGGAATATTTTCATTTTAAGTCTATTTTTTCTGATATTACTGTAGCCATTTTTTTCTCTCTTTTGGTTTCTATTTGCATGAAATATCTTTTCTTATGAAAGATATTTGTGTCTTTTAAGTGAGTATCTTGTCGACAGCGTATCATTGCTCATATTTTTTCAATCTATTTTGCCTTTTAAGAGCTTATGCCATTAAATTTAATCAATGTAAATTACTGATAAGAAGGCACTTACTTTGTCATTTTACTATTTGTTTTCTAATAGTTTTTTGTCCTTCATTTCCTGTATTATTGTCTTCTTTTGTGTTTAGATGGTTTTTAAATAGTAAAACATTTAAATTCCTTTCTCATTTCCTTTTGTGTACATTCTATAGCTATTTTCTTTTCTTTCTTTCTTTTTTTTGAGTTGGAGTCTCTATTTGTTGCCCAGACTGGAGTACAGTGGTACGCTGCTGGCCACCACAGCCTCGACCTGCTGGGCTCCTGCGATCCCTCCGCCTCAGCCTTCCAAGTAGCCGGAACTACAGGCGCATGCTACCATGCCTGGCTAATTTTTGATTTATTGTAGAGATGAGGTCTCGCCAAGTTCCCTGGGTGGGTCTCAAACCCGTGGGCTCAGGCAATTCACTTGCCTTGGCCTCTCTAAGTGCTGGGATTACAGGCTGAGCCATCGAGCCCGGCTCTATAGCTATTTTCTTTGTGGTTATCGTGGGATTTTACCTCCTAAAATTATAACACTTCTAATTTGAATTTATACCAGTTTAACTTCAGTGACACACAAAACTCTGCTCCTTTACAGCTCTGTTTCCAACCCTTTCCATTGTTGCTGTTCCAAACTTATTTCTTTATACATGGTGTGCCCCAAAACATAAACTAAGAATTCCTTTAAATGCATCGGTCTTTTAAATTATGTAGAAAACAAAGTGTGAAATCACAAACAAAAAGACTAGCTTTTAGATTAGTAATTTTTTAAAAAGTGCTAGTTTCTTAAAACATGTAAAAACGAAAAAGTGGAATTACAAACCATTGTTACAATAATGCTAACTTTTATACCGGCCCATGTATTTACCTTTATTGAGATCTTTATTTCTCCATACAGCTTCAAGTGACTATCCAGTGTCTTTTTATTTCACTCTGCGAGACCCTCCTAAGCATTTCTGGCAGGGCAAGTCTAGTGGCAATGAACTCCCTTGGCTTTTGTTTATCTGGGAATGTCTTAATTTCTTCTTCACTTTTGAAGTACAGTTCTGCTGGATGTAGGATTCCTGGTTGATAGGTTTTTTTGTTTTTTTGTTTAGCCCTTTGAATATACTGGCCTTCTTCAAAGTTTCTGGCTAGAAATCTGCTGTTAACCTTATTGAGGATAACTTCTTTGTGACTGGTTGCTTCTTTCTTGCTGCGCTGAAGATTCTCTCTTTGTCTTTCAAAAGTTTGATTATAATGCACCTCAGCGTAGGTCTTTTTGAGTTCATCAGACTTGGAGTTTGTTTAGCTTGGATGCTTATATTCATATCTGGAAGCAAATTTTGGAAGTTTTCAGCTATTGTTTCTTCAAATATTCTCTCTTCCTCTTTCTCTTCTCCTTCTTGGGCTCCTATAATGTGTATGTTGGTCTGCTTGATGGTGTTCCACAGGTCCCTTAAGCTCTGTTTTGTTTTCATCGATTTTTTTTTTAAACTGAAAGACTTTATGATAACAGTGATTCCATCAATCTTTTATCTTTCTGTTTCTCAGACTCAATTTTCATTGTCCTGTGTTTAAGTTTACTGATTATTTATTCTGCCTGCTCAAGTCTGTCTTTGCATCCCTTTAGTAAAATTTTCATTTCAGGTATTGTATTTTCAGTGTCAGAATTTTTTCTTTCTTTTTAGGTGTTCTATCTCTTTATGTATGTTTTCATTTTGTTAATACATCATTTTCCTGATTTCCCCCATATCTTCCTTTAGTTTTTTGAGTGCCTTTAAGGGAGTGGATTTAAAGTATTTGCCTAGTAGATCTGCCATCAGGTCTTTTCTAAGGACAGTTCCTGTTGACTTATTATTTTTCTTTGAATAGGCCATACTTTTCTGTTTATTTGTACGCCTTGTGACTTTTTGTTGAAAACTGGACATTTGACTCTAACAATGTGGTAAAAACTCTGGACATCATATTATCGCCTGTTTTTGAGCTTACTGTTGTTGTTTTTAAGTTTTTTTTCATTTTTTGAGTTGGAGTTTCACTCTGTTGCCCAGACTGGAGTGTAATGGCCGCTCCCGACCACCACAGCCTCGACCTGCTGGGCTCCGGCGATCCTTCCACCTCAGCCTTCCGGTAGCTGGAACTACAGGCATGCACTACCATGCCCGGCTTATTTTTTCAATTTATTGTAGAAACGAGGTCTCGCCAAGTTGCCCAAGCGGTTCTCGAACCCGTGGGCTCAGGCAATCCACTTACTTCAGCCTCCCAAAGGCACGGGATTACAGACTGAGCCACCGAGCCTGGCTGTTTTTAAGTGTTATAGCATGTCTTTGTACTAAAGATCAGCATGGGGTATAAACTTAAGGTCTTCTCAGGTTTTGTCTGAGACTGTATCTTTCTAAGGGCATGTGCAGTCACTTTCTAATTTTTCTCACATATACAGTTACCTTGGAATGTCTTAGTCTTTAATGTCTGGCTTTCAAAGGAAGAGAGAAAGAGAAAAGTGAAAAGAGAAGAGGGATGCAGGCCCTTTAAGTCCCCCAGAAATCACTTCAGCAGATGGGAGAGGGGTTTGTAATAATGGGAGAGGGACTTAGCAATGGCTGCTCACCTCTGTGGTTGTACCTTTGTGATTAGAAGCAGCATTCTGAGTACAGATCCCTGAAGTTTGAGGCACAGGATGCCTTTTCTCCACCTAAGCTTCCCACCGGCAGCATGTATGTTGCTCCTGGAACCAAGTGCTCAGTTGCCCGCCATGGGGCTGGGGGTGGGGGTTGTCAGATGCTACTGGGCTAAGAGCTGAAATGAACCAAAATTAATCTTAATTTGCGGTCCAAGATTTCCCCTGGAAGTTGCAAGCCTTCATAGACTCGAGTTTCACATTAGTCACTGAAGACAGATTCTGCCAAAGCATTTTTTGTCTAGGTGGGGAAGCAAATTCCTGGCACTCCCTGCACTGCCATCTTCCCAGAATCCTCTGGGACAAATTATTTTTACACAGGGAATTACTCCAGAAGTTTTGTCTGAGTCAGTTTAAGTTATAATAATCAAAAAGTAAAAATAATCTTGACTTTTTTTTTTTTTGAGTTGGAGTCTCACTCTGTCACCCAGACTGGAGTGCAGTGGCCACTCCCAGTCACCGCAGCCTCGACCTGCTGGGCTCTGGCGATCCTTCCGCCTCAGCCTTCCAAGTAGCCGGAACTACAGGCACGCGCTACCATGCCCGGCTAATTTTTGATTTTATTGTAGAGACGAGGTCTTGCCAAGTTGCCCAGGTGGATCTCAAAACCATGGGCTCAGGCAGTCCTCTTGCCTCGGCCTCCCAAAGTGCTAAGCCACCAAGCCCAGCCATAATCTTGACTTTCTATAGTCACCATGGAACTTTTTTGTTTTGAATTGGAGTCTCACTCTGTCGCCCAGGCTGGAGGGCAGTGGCAGGCTCACGGCCA
This sequence comes from Carlito syrichta, assembly GCF_000164805.1. Taxonomy (NCBI): domain Eukaryota; kingdom Metazoa; phylum Chordata; class Mammalia; order Primates; family Tarsiidae; genus Carlito; species Carlito syrichta. Next base: position 48,166 of record NW_007246540.1, read on the forward strand.
CCTCAGCCTCTAACCTGCTGGGCTCAGGCGATCCTTCTACCTCAGCTTGCCAAGAAGCTGGAACCACAGGCATGCGCCATCATGCCCGGCTACTTTTTCTTGATTTAATTGTAGAGACGAGGTCTCACCAAGTTGCCCATGCTGGTCTTGAACCTGTGGGCTCAGGCAGTCCTCTCACCTCGGCCTCCCAAAGTGCTGGATTATAGGCATGAGCCACCATACCTGGCAGCACCATAGTACTTTATCTCTTATTTTATCTCCCTCTCCTTTTTCCTTCCTAAACTTCCTCCTTCCTTTCTTCTTTCCTCCCTTCAAAACCAATTTAGTGGTTTCCCAACTATGTAGGAGACAGCTTTTCCATTTTGTGGATTAGCCATTAAATTCTGCGTATTCTGTTTCCTTGTCAACCTTTGACCGTTTTTTCTGTTAACTCTTCTATTGAAAGGAAGAAACAGATGATGGGATTAATTGTTAAATGAGTAAATTAAGGACATTATCACTGGATTCATATTTCCCTTTTCAGTCTTCCTCCCCTTTGGAAGATCCGAGACAACGGAGATCACCGAGAGTCAACTCTATTTTTGCGACCTCTAGGAAACAGCACAAAGGAAGGAATATGGAAGAGGGAAGATACAATTAAGCCAATGTAGACATTGTTAAGAAATTTATTTGCAATTCTTGTTTTTTGTGTTTTTTGTTTGTTTTTTAAATAACATCATTCCTTAGATAAAAATGCAATCTTACAGGAATATACAATAGCGTCTCACACAGAGATGACCCTGAAGCTCTCCTTGAAAGGTTACCCCTTCTAGATCCCCTGGCCTTTCTCAAGGGAGAGAAGGCGCGGCAGGCGAGGTCTTTGACAATGGGATTATCTGACGATTACAAACTGTACAACGATATTTACACCGGTAAGACTGTGAAGTCGTGGAGCCTGGAGGGGAAGGTGTGGGGTGTGCAGGGGTGTGGGGGACGGTGGCCACAGAGGCACTGCCCATCTTCCGTGCCTCTCTGGGAACAGGCATGACACAGACTGGCTTTGGGGCGTGACGGTGGATCTGAGCGGGAGGACACGGGGAGGGGAGGGATGGAGAAGCTTTTTCTGGAGCCTTTCACAGGGATGGAGTTTCTGCTTGGTAGCTCTGGTAGATCCAAGTCAAACAGCAACGCGACGGAGAGAAACAGACATTCCCGTGCCTCCCCCCCTGGGCTCTGTCACGCCGTTTCTTTATGACCTTGTGAGCTTTTCCACGGGTTGTTCTCATTGGCTGCTATCACAGACTTGTCCACACCTGCTCATCCCTTTGCTTCCCGTGGCCTATTTCTCATGGGGCTCTGGGAGAACACTGTGACTTCTGGGCGGGGCAGGACGCAGTGATGGGGTGGTATGTGGTCTGGTCACCTGGGAAGTCAAGAGATGGCTTCCAGGTCTGGGGATGGACTACGGCTGGAGGCATGGATGGCGTGAGACGGGAAAGCAGAGTGCCCACAGTGTTTGGGTCCGGGGAGATGCAAGCAGGAGCCCTTCACACAGGACTGTGCTTACAAATGATCTGTCCTTGGTGGTCAAGCTCCCCTCCCCCGCTCTCCCTGCTTTAAATATTGGTGTAGCTTCTTCATATAGGGAAGTCTTCATGTCGTTGTTTAAAGAAGACCTGACTCTACTCTACAAAAAAGAGCCTGCTTGCTCCTCTCCTGGCTAAGGGCTCAGGTGAGACTTCCCTAAGGGGGTCTGAAACCTGTACCCTCTGGTGCCCTTGGCAAGCAAGCCACTGTGGAGCCTGGTGTCTGCTCACCTCTTCTTCCTCCTTCCCCTGGTTATCAGCTGAGGGCTCTGGGAATTCCAGGACAGGAATTTCCCAGGACCAACTATGAATAAGAACAATTTCTGCATGTCCTCACCTAGAAATCACCCTCTCTTGACACAACCTCTTTCGCCCACAGCTTTCTCTGAAAATGACCTTGGTTTGAGGAGCACGGATGATTTTTAGATGGCAAATGTACGGTGCATGTCAGATTCATGCCAGGTGAAGTGGTCTGATATCCTCCCGGAGGCCTAAGAAATCAAATTATTTAGATTCTGACAATTGGGGTGCACGGGATGGTTGACAAAGAAGAGGTACCTGTGTAAGTGGCTGATCTGAAGGGAGGGGATTTGGCTCTGGTGATGTAAACTTGTTTTTTATTTTTATTTTTATTTTTTGAGTTGGAGTCTCACTCTGTCGCCCAGACTGCAGTGCAGTGGCCGCTCACGGCCACCGCAGCCTCGACCTGCTG
>NW_007246540.1:50624-59235 GCF_000164805.1 Carlito syrichta
TAGAGATGAGGTCTCGCTGCCCAGGCGGGTCTCGAACCCGCAGGCTCAGGCAATCCACTCACCTCAGCCTCCCAAAGGCACGGGATTACAGGCTGAGCCACCGAGTCCGGCTGTAAACTTGTTTAATTACCTAGTCTCTGTCTTGTCTTTTTGATTGTTAGTTGAGACTTGAGAGAGCTTGCATGGGAAAGCCCAGCTCTGGCTCTCCTGCCAGTGCTGAACCACTGTGCTATGCTTTGCCTATTCAGCTGCGATCAGATGCCCTTTAGGGTCTGATGAAAAAATTCTTTTCTAATATGCCAGAGAGACCGAGGGTCTTTGACGCTTCCTGTGCCATGGATCAAACCTCCTCAAATCATCTGAGGAAACAGTGATGATTATAGAAGTAGCAGTGCTGTCTCAATGTAGATAGATAAACAATTCAGCTTTCATAATAATGATAGGTATTGATAGGCATTATCATTAGTACTATCAAGGGCATTATTTCCTCCCCAGGAAGTCACTCTGGCTCTCTCTCTGTGTCTGTCTACACAGTGTTCACCCTTCTGGGAGGAGGAAAAGTTCCTTATGGAGAGCTCAATCCCAGCCTTGGGCCTTAAGAGTGGTGTGTGTGTGTGTGTGTGTGTGTGTGTGTGTGTGTGTATGTGTGTGTGTGTCTTTGTAGATCTGGCAGAAACCCATTTACCTGTTGTAGCGGTATCTGGCTCCATAAAGCAATGTTTCATTGCTTTGAAATAAAAATAAATACATAAATAAAGTAAGCTAAAGTCACATGTGGCTTCACGGGACTCCTTTCAATTTGCTATCCTTCTTGCTAGGCTCTGGGGAGAAGGGAGAGTTGGGGGTTGAGGAGGGTACCATGAGGAAAGCTCTGCTTGGGGTTGGGGGGAAGGTGTCCCCACCCTTAGGGTACTTCTTCCCTTTCCATTTTTCCCTTACAGCTCCTCAAGCGGGAGCTGCAGGGGAACCTGGACTTTGGTGGCCGAGAGCTGCCCCTGTGAGTCAGGTTGGGGCTTCCCCACCTGCCTTGGACAGAAGCCTGTTTCAGGGGGCATGCCGGGTGACCTGTGTGGGGGCGCACAGGGCCACAGACACCCTCACACGCAGTCAGGTGGGTTGATGTGGCTGGGACATCGGCATCTGTAAGATGCATTTTCCCATCATCTTCCCAAGTGATCCTTGAAGCCTTGGTTGCCTCGCCACACTGGTCACTGGGGGTGGCTGAGCTGAACACGTCTTCCCATCAAATGGGAACTGACGCATAGGGAGTCAAGACATGCCTCTTTCTTGCCTTCGTTTCCCCCAGTGCTCTCTGTGCTTGACATTTATTTGCCCTAGAGCCAGGTCTTCTTTTAACAACGAAATTGACCCAGGGTCTATCAGCAAGTTTTTTTTGACTTCCCAGGGATTTAAAGAGGTCTTCTGGGAATCAGACTGTTCTTTCTTTGGCCTCTGCTGGATTGTTTCTAAGTCTTAGACAGCGATATTTCAATGACTTTAGGCGCTGCAATGTTTGCGATGATGGGTTGCCGGAGTTAGAATCCCTGATCACCAGGGTTCTGCTCTGTCCCTAACCTAAATTCAGGTTCTATTTCTTTGCCTTTAGGAGTGATGGGCGGGTGCCCACTGGTGTCCGTAAACCAGCCGTCATCCTCTGGATGACTTCCAAACTTCTCCTTCCCAGTGCTCCTAGTCTCAGAAAGACACCAGCTTGGGCGTGGGAAGGTCTGCTTCTCCCGCGGTGTTCTGTCCTCACCTGGGTGGCCAGGAGGCCTCCTGGTAAAGAACGGCTGGGAGGGAGTATAGGCAGTTTCTCTCTGGACAAACACCTGAGACTCAGAATCAGGGAAGCAGGAGGATGAGAGACATTGCCTTGTTCCTTTGACTGGACCCCCAGTCAGAGGGAAGCCTAGCGGGTTGAGAAGGGGGCTGGAGGTGGGGGGGCTATACCTAACACTTTCTGAATCAAAACAGGGAAAAACTCACGAGTCAAGCCGAAACCTAGGAAAAAGTCTCCTCTTTTTACCTCAAGGCCAAAAGAACCATCTAGGAATGGGAAGAAAGAGACAGATCTTCTTGTGAAATGTGGCCATCCACGTAAATAATGACTAAAAGGGCAAGGGTGGAAATAAAAGAAGCAGGCTGGAGAGAAGACACATTTACATTCAGTCGACCAAATTATAGACCTTCAACTGCAGCCCCTCAAGTCCTTTGGGGCCTCGGTCACTGGCTGGTTTCTCTTGCTACCCAGGGGTTGTCAGGAGGGCTCTAGAAGCCTTGGCAATTGTTTCACAAGGTCAGAGGGACAAGACCGTTGGGTGGACATCACTTGGCACATTGGGGATGCAGTGCATTGATGTCACTACTCATTGTACTCATCCGTCATGACGACAGGCATTTTACACTGGTGGATCGGGAGGTCAGGCTAGGAAAGACCCACTGCCCTTGATGGGATGCTCCCACCTATACCTCCCTCTGTCACAGCAGCCCAGGATAAGGTGCCCTTATTGCAACTGACATCGTTCCTGTAGGGTGCAGGGAGGAAGGCTGCCCTGGCCTGTGCTGACATTGGGATGGGGGGAATCTGTGGGTGTGAGTGGGGAAGGGTGGGGATACCAACCTTGGCAGGATTCTAGGAGTGGCTGGCATGAGCCCAGCCTGTGGCCCGTGCCCGTGGCCAATGAGATCTGGAGATGCAGAGGAGAAGTTCAAGATAGAAAGCAGCAAAAAGTGTGTGTGTGTGCGTGTGTGTGGTGCAGGGTCGATCCAAACTCCAAATCTAGAGGCCAAATGTATAGCAAGAACCAGCTATCAGTTCAAAGGGGTTCCCCTCACCATCCTATGTAGAATCTTAGCAGCACAGGAGTAGACATTTAGGGAAACTGGACAAAGAATGATACCTCAACTCAATTTCTAGAAGACCTTGATGGCACTGAAAAAAAAAAAAAACCAAGAAAGTATGGATGAGTTGGGTTTGGAGAACTATGAAGAAACTCCTTCTTGACTCCACGTTAACCTGGGAGGATCTGACACATCTCCCCCGCTTTTTCATGAGTCAGTCCACAAAAAGTACAGCTCAGCGTCATTGAGGAATGGACTGTCCCCTACTCAAATTTCTGACTTGTTTTGTGTAAGTGCCAAGAGGGGCTGCGGAAACACCGGGTCTGGTAGGCAACCAGTGGGTCCATTTTGGGTGAATGGTTGGGTCCTATTTCCCCCAAAGCGGTCCCCTTTCGACCACCACTGCTGAAATACCTTTGAAGGCCACAGCACCCATAGGGTGACGTTCTAGGGAGATGCAAATACACATAAGCGACAGCCCCACAAAATCTCTTTCCACCACGACCGTGAGCTGCTGAGGCTTCCTCCCCGGTCCTGGTCCCCTTCATGGCGACTCACACACATGATGGGGGGCCTGGAGGAAGTCCTGCTCTAGAGGGAGGAAGGGACGGACAAAGGGGCATGACTTTTGGTCTCGCCCCGTGGCCTTTCTCGAGCCCCTGCTGTCTGTGTCTGGGTCGAGCGGATGCCTGACGTGAGAATGTCCCTTCCTCCTGCCCCAACCGACCTTACTTTAATTTCATCCTCTCAGCCAGCGTACACTTTCCTGAGGAAACCAGTGAGAACAGACTGTGCCGTGGGAGTGGACAGGAAGTCCGTCACCTCTTCCGGGGTGGCGGGAGAGGTTGCTGATGCCAGAACGCCTCATCACACCTCATGGGGAAGGGCTGACCTTGGAGAACCGGAGCAAAGTGACAGAGTGAGGACAGGGAGAAAACACGCCCTGGCTCTCAAAGCAAGATGTGGTACAGATAGACTCATCGCATGATTTTGGACACATCGGCGGGCAAAGGGACGCAAACACAAGATATGCAAAACAGTAACGTCCGAACCTGTTCGTGGGACGCGGAAGCCTGACTCACACTGGTGATACCTTTGCTCATGGCACAAATTAAAAGAAAAATCGTTCCCTTTTCCCCAACCACATATAGAAAAGCACTTCAGAGTTCAAAGGTAAAGCTTGTCACACTCCAAATACAAAATGATTTACTTTACATGCAGCAAAATATACAAGAAGTGAGTTCAAAAACAAACTTAATTCAATTCATTATATTCGCTTGGCACAATTGCAATTCAGTTTTAAAAAAATATTTGAAAAATACTAAAACTGACCTGAATTCAAGTATAACGGTTTCTTCAACAGAAACATTATCGATGCAAGAAAACATTACACGGAATATATCGAAGCAAAATGCCTTCTTGAGTTTTTCCCTTAAATTTCTCTCTCTCTCTGTGTGTGTGTGTTTAAATACAGTTTTAATGCCAACACAACTCACAATTGTATTTTTAAAATGAATATTATTGCATTGTTTTTGCATATCTTGTGGGACAGAAAATGCAGAGTTACTGATTCCCGTTTCAGAAGCAGAGACAGTGGTTGGTTTTTGCTTTCAAAGGGCTCCAGATTCAGCTCTCCCCACATTTAAACCAGAAGACGGGGGGGCACTGCATACTCGTCGGTGTGCACGGGCACGCGGCGTGGGTACATATACACAGGTAGGACGTGTGCACGCAGACAGCCTGCGACAAACACACGCTCACGAGACTCTCACGCTTGCGCCTCTGGCACACCGCCTCCACACCCAGCGTAAGAAGGAACTCAGCTCAATCACCCACACGCACAAGACCGTATCAAGTGCCTTGCCAATTTCCTTGCGATCAGAAAACCAAACCAAACCAGAAAAGAAAAAGGGTACAGCCTAAGGAAATCATAACCAATCATTGGGCATACACAATGGCTGGTAAAACTTTCCCACTGGTTTCTCTGGAGCCCTCTGGGGGAAAAGGAAACCCCAACCATTGAAAATAATACAATGAAAGCAAACCCGGTTTACATTTGCAAAAGTGAAAAAAACAAAAACAAAAAAAACGGTAAGGTGGGTGGCTTTAGGACTTTTGTAAACACTCTTCTTCCTCCCCGCCCCCAGGGAAAACAAAAAACAAAAAACACCCCCAACGTTGCCCAAAAAACAAAAACTGCAGCATGCTGTCAAGAAAAGTGTCAAACCACAAAGCCAAAGCGCACTCGACGGCAGCTCGGCACCACCTCGTCCGGTCGAGAGCTGGTGGCCCCCGGTCCGAGTGGGCAGGGCCGTGCTTTCCTGGCAGTGCCCGCTGGCCGGGCTGCCGGGCTGGAGCGTGGCTGGCGCAGGTGGAGTGATCCGGTCTCGGTGGGTGGAGGGCCGGGGCGTGCTCAGGCCTGGGCCCTGAGTCCCCGACGTCGCCTGCTCCCTCTCTGGGGTGGGCTGGGGTCCTCGCCGGAAGTCCTGCCCCCACTCCCTTCTCCAAATCCACAGGGCCCCGGCTCTATGGAGACAGTGAGGCTCATACAGAATATGTGCAAATGATTTTTTTTTTACAAGCAAAGTTGAAAGACACCCATTTGCTAGAGGGTCCTGGGGGTGAGGGCGCGCAGGAAGCTGGGGTTCTCTCCCCCAGAGGCGGCTGCTGGTTCAGGCGCAGGGCATGGCATGCAAGGAGAGGACGGGCGTCTCTTCCCTCGCGCCCCTCCCTGATCTGCCGCCCCCTGCTCACCCCTCCACCTCTGGGACACACCCCGCACTGCTGCCTCCCGGGCCCCCAAGAGCGAGCTCTGGGCACCACCCGACTCTGCGTCTTGTCCCCACAGAAATGAATGAAGACGCTGTTCCGGTTAACTCCAGGTCACGAGAACAGTGAGGCACTTCTGAAACGAACCCATTAGGAACATTGAAACAAATAAAAAAAACCCAGCATCTCCCCAGCCCCGGCGACTACAGGCCGTAGACCCTGCCGTCCTGGAGTTCCTCTTCGCTCTGCGGGCGCCCCGGGGTGCGCGCGCAGCCCGCGTCCTCCTGGCCCCCGGCTCGGTCCTGCCCCGGGTCCCTGCAGTTCGCAAAGGGTAAGAGGGTGCCATTGGAGCTCTGCGGGGCGCCCCCGCTGAGGATGTTGTCGGCCGCGCTCTCCATCTCCTCGATGGTCATGTCGCAGGCGTCCGCCAGCTCCTGGGTGGTGACCTCGATGAACTTGGGGTCCTGAGCAAACTGCCCCAGTCCTTCCGAAATCAAGACCTGGAGGGGCGGGGTGGGGGCCGTGAAGGAGAACGGGAGGACCGTTATTACGGGGGCTTGAGGCTTTCTCTCCAGGCCCAGGGCAAGGGGCTTCTGCAGGGTGAGCACACGTGTGTGGGGTGGGGTGCTCGCAGGACATGCACACAGGGGGCCTGAGGCCTGTGTAGGCTAACGGAGAGACGTTTTGGCTGGGGTGTTCGGAAACTGTCATCAGCTAGGGGAAGTCTTGGCTCACAGAGGGGCCGAGGGGCTCCCTCCTGCTGCTTCTCTGGTGGCTCCCAGCCTGCCCTTCTGGTCTCCTCCTTGACACCCAGAGATGCTTCCAGGTGATTCTTTCCAAGAACCTTCCTTCTCCCTGGTGCAACTGCTGAGCTGTGCCCAGTCACCCACCGGTTGCCTTTCTGGAAGCGTGTGTGCAAACGCTGTGAACGTGCCTGCCTCTGCCTCTGCTCAGAAGGCCAGAGGGTGACCTCCAAAGCCTCTTCCTCCTGCCTACGGGCTGCTTTGGTGCCCAGCTCCTGAGCCCAGGGGTGGGAGGAAGCCCTGGAGTGCAGCCTGACATGGTCTCCCCCCCTAGGGGTCTACGTCTCACTGCCCTGCCCATGTCTTTCTCTCTTTCCCTGGTTTAGCTTCCTTTCCGGGCTCCTGTCCCTTCCTGACATGTTACAAACGCGTTTACTGATTAAGTCTCTCCTCACCGCAACATGAGCTCACCAGAGCAGAAGCCCTATTTCTCAGCCATGTTCCTGGAGCCAGGACAACACCTGCACGGGCAGGCACTCAGCAGAGATCTGGGAACTGGATGAAGCATAGCCATGGCCACAGGGAGCACCAGAGTTTTTCTGGGGAGCTCGGCAGCTGTCTAGTTTAACTCCCCACCTCCTGTAGGACAGCCTGGTGACCGATGGGCGAGGTCTCTGCTTGCACACACCCAGTGTGCACTACTTTTTAGGAAAACCCCTCTCTTCATTTTGCGAGGGCTCGGTTGGGAAGGTCTTCCTCCATGTGAGCTGAAGTCTGCCCGTCAGGTGTTGGTTGGCTGCTACCAGGTCTGTGACCCCTGCCCCACTCCCCATTGCAGGCGTGAAATGCACATCACACCCTCTGAAGTCATCACTCTCCCAGCCTCCTTCCTGAATTCCCCCCCTCGACCTGTTCTCCTATAGAATGGTTTCCAGGGGTCTTGCCACCCTGGTCGTCCTCCTTTGGGCTTGTTCCAATTGGCCAAAGGACCCTTAAATAGAGTGCCAGGGTTGCATTAGATGCCCTGACCAGACAGAATACGGTGAAACTAGTGGCTCTCAATCCTGGATTCTAACATACATTAGAATCATCGAAAAACTTTAAAATATATCTATTAGCCGGGCTCGGTGGTTCAGCCTGCAATCCCGCGCCTTGGGAGGCTGAGGTGAGTGGATTGCCTGAGCCCGCGGGTTTGACACTCTCCTGGGCAACTTGGAGAGACCTCATCTCTACAATAAATAAAAAAATCAGCCGGGCGTGGTAGCGCATGCCTGGAATCCGGCTACTTGGAAGGTGGAGGTGGAAGGATCGCTGGAGCCCAGCAGGTCAAGGCTGCGGTGGCCGGGAGCGGCCACTGCACTCCAGTCTGGGCAACAGAGACTCCAACTCAAAACAAAACAAACAAAAAATATATATATCTGTTTAGGCCGGGCACGGTGGCTCATGTCTGTAATCCCAGCACTTTGGGAGTCTGAGGTGGGAGGACTGCTTGAGCCCAGGAGTTTGAGACCAGCCTGGGCAACCTAGCGAGACCTGGTCTCAACAAAAAATCAAAACAATTAGCTGGGTGTGGCGGCGTTTGCCAGTAGTCCCAGCTATTTGGGAGGCTGAGGCAGAAGGATCACTTGAGTCCAGGTCGAGGCTGCGGTGACTGTGATTGTGCCACTGCACTCCAACCTGGGCGACAGAGTGAGACCCCGACTTAAAAAAAAATCAGTTTAATTCGTCATGGTTTCGAGCTCTCTACGGGATTCTCATGAGCAATTAGGGTTGAGCACCACAAATCTTGGCCCTCTGTGTATATAAACGCAGCCAGGCTCACATCTGCATTTCAGAAGCAGTCCCAGCACACGCCACTGGAGCCCCCAAGGCCTTTCTTGGGGTTCCCCGGCCTAGGGCAGGGATATGTGGCTGGGTGGTTTCTTTCTCTCTCCCCGTGGGCCCAGCCTCCAGAGAAACCCCCACCAGCATCTTGTCGGTCACTGTTTTCCACACCCCCAGTTTTTCTGCAGCCCTGAGAGGAGAGGTCTTTCTGGCCCAGAGACTTGCTGTGCAACCGATTCAGAAAGAAACAGGTGCGCCCTTCTCGGCTCCCCATGCCAAGTCTCCTCCCCGCCCGTGGCCTCTCCCTCCCCGTGGGCAGGGTGGCTTGGAGTCACGTACCGCTTCGACCAGGCTGCTGGCACTGCCATGGAACTGCCTCCCCCGGGCCCCGGCCGGGCTGGGCACCGTGAGGGAGACAGGCCGGGCTCTCCGGG
>NW_007246540.1:59255-83651 GCF_000164805.1 Carlito syrichta
TACTGGGAGTGGCCGGCCCCGAGGAAGCCGGGCCTCTGCTTCTGAGCAACCACTCTGCACGCCGTTGTTTCCAGCTGCTTCCATCTGCCTGGAATTCCATCCTCGACACGCATCCCTATCACCCATCTGAACTGCATCTCACCAAGACCTGGCGTGAGCTTCCACCATCCCGAAACAGATTTCTGATCATCTGGGTCTGCTGGGGTCTCTTTCTCCTCTAACTTAAGAAAGCTGTGATTGAGCCGGGCTCGGTGGCTCAACCTGTAATCTCATGCCTTTGGGAGGCTGAGGTGAGTGGATTGCCTGAGCCCGCGGGTTCCAGACCCGCCTGGGCAGCGAGACCTCATCTCTACAATAAATCAAAAAATCAGCCGGGCGCAGTAGCATGCTCCTGTAGTTCCAGCTACTTGGAAGGCTGAGGCGGAAGGATCGCCGCAGCCCAGCAGGTCGAGGGTGCGGCAGTGAGACTCCAACTCAAAAAAAAAAAAAAGAAGAAAGCTGTGATTGAACGGAGTCAAGGTCATCTGCTTCTCAGCACTGGCCCTGTCACCTCTGGGCTGGGAATTCTTGTCTTGGTTTTCTTCTCAATAGAATAAAGTGAATGGGAGGCTTGGCTCAGTGGCTCAGCTAGTCATCCCAGCTCTATGCGAGGCTGAGGAGGGTGTATTGTCTGAGCCCGTGGGTTCGAGACCAGCCCAGGCAACTTGGCAAGACCACGTCTCTCCAATAAATCAAAAATTAGCCGGGCGTGGTAGCGCACACCTGTAGTTCCAGTTACTTGGAAGGCTGAGGCGGAAGGATTGCCGGAGTCCAGCAGGTCGATGCTGAGGTGGCTGTGAGTGTGCCACTGCACTCCAGCCTGGGTGTCAGAGTGAGACTCCAAAAAAAAAGGGGGGGGGATGCGGCGGCATCTGAAAACCAGAACATGCATGTCTTCTTTGCCTACCTTGAGGGGCTGGTTCAATAAAATAAGATCTGGAAGAAGTCTTGTGTCCATCAGAAGCAGCTGGACAAAACCAGGATTTGTTGTTTTAATCGTGACATTTATTTATTTATTATTTATTATTACTATTTTTTTTCCTGAGTCAGCATCTCACTCTGTTGCCCTGGCTAGAAGGCAGCGGCACCATCATGGCTCACCGCAGGATCATGTGATCCTCTTGCCTTGGCCTCCCAAAGTGATAGAATTACGGATGTGAGCCACGGAGCCCGACCAACTGTTATATTTAAAGGGACCATTAATGATGCCCTGCCAGCCTCTAGCTTCGGTTGTCTTTGAACCGCTGTTGAAATCCTACACTGTGTTGTCATTAAATGCTCTATATGCAATGTCCTCTGTCCCTTATGAACACCCTGAGGGCAAGGCCAAGCCAGCCTCTCCACTGCCTGTGATGATCTGCCCTGGCAGAAGCCCTGCAACCTGGGGTGGTCTGATGGGGCACGTTCCTGGCAGGAAAACACAGTTCTGAGAGGCAGGGATAGGGAAGATGGCTGCACAGGAGGGAGGGAGGGAGGAGGAAGGGCTGAAGCAGGGAACAAAATAAAAATTAGGCTCTTGCCCACCAGCATGACAAGAACAGATGGGGATATCTTTTAAAAGCGCATACAGTGGCCAGGCGTGGTGGCTCACGCCTGCAGTCCCAGTGCTTTGGGGGGCCGAGGCAGGAGGATTGCTTGAGCCCAAAGTTCAAGATCAGCCTGGGCAATACAGCGAGACCTCGTCTCTACGAAAAATTTTAAAAAATTAGCCGGGTGTGGTGGCGCGTGCCTGCAGTCCCAGTTACTCGGGAGCGGGAGGTGGAAGGATGGCCCAAGCCCAGGGGGTCGAGGCTGCCGTGAGTCATGAGCCTGGATGACAGAGTGAGACCCCGGCTCAAACAAACAAATAAAAAAAGATCATATGGTGTCTCCATATCTTGCCACCTCCTGGCCCTGGCTCACGGTAGTCTTGAGTCTGGGGCTCCTAGGACCCAGGGGATCAAAGGGGAGTGTAAGGCCATGCCACACAGGCTAAGCAAAACTGTCTTTCTTTGAGCTGAAGTGGTATCAACTCAGCGGGTCACACTGGTCCTCTTATGCTTACCATCAGCTTTGATGAGCCGTTGAATGCTTTTGGGTACAAAGAAATCATTTAAAGCATAGGTCCGTGTAAGGGAGCATATAATGAAAAAGGTATGAAGGTTGGGAAACCCTGGATCAGATCCCAGTTTCCCTGGATTTAATAGACTAGTCTTAGACCGCTCTAAGATATTAATGTTTGATCCCAGTGTCTTGGATTTCATGATCTCAGCTGGAGTCAGCCATGCTGAGAGATATTTCATCTATAAAATCTCCCTGGACTTGTTTTTCTTGGATGCCATTCTCTCTCTTTCTCTTGAGTCAGGGTCTCACTTTGTTGCTCAGGCTGGGGCCAGTGGCACAATCACAGCTCATTGCAGCCTCGACCTCCTGGGTTCAGGAGATCCTTCTGCCTCAGCCTCTTGAGGAGCCGGGACTATGGGTACACGCCACCACGCCCAGCTAATTTTTTATAGAGATGAGGTGTCGCTATGTTGTCCAGGCTTATTCCTTACTTTTGACCATGTGGCTGGCAGGTTCTTTGACCATTTCAATATGCTGGTGGATGGACATTTGTGTAGCTAAATTTTCAGGGACATTCAAACTCTAGGTACGACCACATCTGCCTGGAGTGCCCTGTTGCATAAGCCAGCGTCTGGGGGGTGAACATCTCTGGCTCCATAAGGGGGAAGCTCAGGCTTCCAACAGGATCATGGAAAGACATCCTGGGCACCGGTATCTCCCAGGTCTCACCCTGCGACACTGCAGACCTTGCTAAGGCTCTCACTACACAGGGGGAGTGGACAGCCCTACCAGGGAGGCCGTTGGGACCAGGTGAGGGAGAAGGTACCAGAGGTCCGAGACAGGGAAGACTGACTGATCTCTTAGGGTTCTGTCCCTTGTCCTGAGGACTGTCTAGCCTGCTAGGTGGTGGCCAGTGGCCTGCCCAAAAGTATGAGCTACCTGATGATGAACCAGGTGCAAGGGTAGGACTGTCTTCTGAGAGATGTCTCCTCCTTGATTCTTCTGCCGCTTCAGACACTCCAGGTGGAAGGAGGCCCTTCGACCTGCAAAGCCGGCCAGAGGACTAGGATCAGGGCAGAGAAAGAGGACACTGTCCCACAATGGCTCCCATGCTACTGGGGTGTGAAGAGTAGTGTCTGAAGCCCTGGACACTCCCCACGTCACCCTGCGCCCTGTCTCTGAGCCTGTGTCCAAGGCCCATTCCAGCAAACCCTGCCTTTGGAATTTTGTTTCATCACTTTGGAAATCTGCCCAACCCCCTGCATGGGGTCCATCATCCCTGAGTACCTGACCTGTGTCCTCTCGGGAGTGACCACCGGCCCCCTCTGGAGAGCCAGGTGTGTGCTTACCTAGTGAGGCTGAGCGGAGGAATCCCCTCTTCGGAGATTGCCGGATGTCCCTCTTGTCCTCGTCTGGGGGTGTCAGTTGCCGATTTTCATCATCCTGGTAGGAGAGTCTGGAACAGAGAACTCTTGGGGCTTGTTCCTGGAGGCTGACAAATGCCAGCCTGAGAAAACAGCTTGCTTTTTGCTTTAGTGAAGGGAACCCCTCCCCATCTTTTGCTTACATACAGTTTAAGGAGGAGGCAGCAGGAACTCACCACCCCAAGTATTCTGGGCTGGGTGCAGTGGCTCATTCCTATAATTCCAGAACTTTGGGAGGCTGAGCCAGGAGGATTGCTTGAGCCCAGGACTTTGAAACCAGCCTGGGCAACATAGCGAGACCTTGTCTCTACAACAAATCCAAAAATTACCAGGGCGTGGTGGTGCACGCCTGGAGTCCCAGCTACTCAGGAGGCTGGGGTAGGAGGATGACCTGAGCCCGGGAGGTTGAGGCTGTGGTGAGCTGAGATTGTGCCACTGCACTCCAGCCGGGCCACAGAGTGAGACCCCGACTCAAAAAGAAAAGAAAAGAAAAAGAAATTCTGCCTTGCCTCCTGGGATCGCAGGTGTCTTCTAGGCCTGCGGGTCAGGGGTTCTAGCTGCCAACCTGCAGCCTGTCTCCTAAGCTTGTATTTCCGATATGGGGTGATGGAGGGACTCGTGGGTCCAAGGTGCTGAGAAAGTTGAAACAATTCTAGGCCCACCAGGGTCTTTCAAGGAAAGGCCTCAGTTCCTGTGTTTGCGGGTGCTGGTGCTCAATTTGGCCTTGTCTACTCTCAACTGTAGCCCAGACTTGTCCCTCCCCCCCAGCTTCTTCCTGCCCAAGAACACATGAGCAATTGCCTACAACAGACACACGACCACTCAGTTGGCAAACAGCAGGGACCTTCAGGGACATCTAGGCAGTGGCTTCCAAGCCTTCTGATGGCGAAGAAATGTGATTTACATATTCCCATGATGCACCGATGTACCTAACTGAAGGGAATACCTCCATCTATACTTACGCACTGCATTCTGGCACATTCTGGTCTGCTTTAGTCTCTTCTCCCTGGCTTTAAAATGTCAGCTGCAGACCCACTCAGCTGACTGCCCAGCCCCTAGTGGGTCACCCTGCAGTCCAAGATGCACGGTGGCATTGCAACCCCATTGTGCAGATGGGGCCACTGGCTCTGTCCCCGGAGCTACCCCATACCTCTATCTCTGTGATCTTTGAATCCACTCCAGCTCCTGGCCCAGCACCCTGACCTTGAGTATTTGCAGCTGTGCCGGGAAGTTTGTTGGGTGCCAACCTCACAAATCCTAGGCCTCCAAGCCTTGTCTGCAGCTAGGTAAGCCCTTCCTATTGTATTTTCTTCATATGTAAATCCTCCTCACTCCTGCAGACCCAGCTTCTGTTTGATCTTGTGTGTGGGACCATTCAGGTCACCCTGTCCTTGACCTTAGCTGAACACATATACCCTTGAGGGTTTTTGCCGGTCTGTGGGCAACTAGAAACTCTTCATGTTATTTTCGTCTTCTGTGATCCTCTTCTCTTACTAGCTAGCTTGCAAAGTCTCCTTAAGTGTGAAGCTGGTGTATCCACGACACAGCGAGTGCCTGGTACACCGAGAATCAGAAAGAGCCAGAAATGGGTGAAAGCATCTGCTTTTCCTGACTTCTAGAATAGTTGGCCACGTAGTCATCTGCATTCTCTAAAATCAATTTAGAGAATATCTCTCAAGGAACTTCTGATATTTCTTTTGGTTTTATATTGACTATGTTTCATTGAGTCAGAAAAGAAGAAAGGTTTATCGCTTCCCCTAGCCCATTTTGCTGATGGGGACATGAAGGCGTGGGGAGGTTGACTGATTTATCAAGAATCACTGGTCTCGACTATTTCTACGTTTTTCCTTACTCACTAGATTCTTCTTTTTACACTAGGGGAAAAGGAGACGCTTTTGCTCCTCTTCCAAGCCAGTTCCCCGGCAGAAAGTTCCGGACCCAGGAGGCCACATGCTGTGCGGGCCTGGCTGCCACCTCTCCTGACACTCCCGGGGTTGGGGAGCCTGGTGCTCCCCTCCTGCCGCCTCCAGGCACACCTTTCCTTTCCTCAAGAGCCTAAAAGGCTAGTCCTTCCTCACCATAAAGTACTTCCAGGGAAGCTTCTAAAACAGCGTCTTAAACTGTTTTGAATGCAACCCACAGTCATAAAGTCATTTGACAAGGAGACTCCCTAGATACACGTATCTATTGGCCATTAAGCAAATGTTTCACGACACAGTCCTTACGTTTGTGCCATCTGATATGCTCTCATATTTTCTGTGGGGCTGTACTATGCTAGTCTTTTAAAATGTAGACAGAACTCACCACATGGAGGCCCCAACCTTCTTATCCATCTAGCTCTGCAGTTAAAGAACCTACTTCCAAAATTCCATCAAGGACAAAAAATTCAACCCTAGATTTGTCAATAGTGCCCTCTTCTGGGCAACTTTATGAAGCTTTTTGTGAAACATTTGCTTGTCAATATAAGTATGCACGCATTGAGTGTCACGAGGAAATATATTTGTGATGGCTGGTACAGCTTAAAAAAAAACCCCAAACAATGTTTAGAGGTTTTCCTGGTGAGGAAAAGCCAAGCTGAAAAGGAGATGTGTGTGTGTGTGTGTGTGTGTGTGTGAGAGAGAGAGAGAGAGAGAGAGAGAGAGAGAGAGAGAGAGAGAGCGAGAGGCTTCCCTTGCCCCTAATGAAGTGACAAATATTTTATAACATGTAACCTCCCCTCCGAGAGAGAGAGAGAGAGAGAGAGACACGCTTCCCTTGCCTCTAATGAAGTGACAGATATTTTATAACATGTAAACATGTAACCTCCCCTCCTCTGGGCGGGATTTCAGGCACCTGTCCCCGCCTCCCCTGACCCTTCCCCACACCCAGGCCAGCCGGCAGGGCGCGGCGGAGCTCACATCTCCGTGGAGAGCAGGCTGGGCTCGCTGCGGGACTCGGGGTCATCGCTGATCTTCACTTCATAAGTCTGGTCCCGAGACCCCTCCTCCTGACATCCCATGGCGGTCTGGCTCTCCCGGGAGAGGCACCTGCCGTGTCCGAGATGGAGAGACGAGTCAGGAACTGCTCGCCCTCTTCCCCTTCCCTCAGCAAGCAAGGCATCACACGCGCACACACACGCGCACACACAGGCGCACACATATGAAGACGCGATTGCTGTGGCCTCTTTCTCCTGCCATTGCTGATGAAGCCGTGGAGTCACAGAAGCATTCAGATTTGGGTGAGGGTTCTATGTGGGAGAAGAGAGGAAACCTCACAGACAGGGTCTGTGGGTCAGAGCACAAGGGAGTGAGCCTGAGTCCTTGCGGAGCCTGAGTCCGTACTGAGCCTGAATCCTCCCTGAGCTCCAGACACTCCCATGTCAGGATGTGCCTTGGGTTATAATGCTTTCCCTGTGGAGACAGGATCTTCTGCTCATCGGGCCATGTCCCCTTTAGCTCCCTGAACATAAGGGAGTGAGCCTGAGTTCTTGCAGAGCCTGAGTCCGTACTGAGCCTGAATCCCCCCTGAGCTCCAGACACTCCCATGTCAGGATATGCCTTGGGTTATAATGCTTTCCCTGTGGAGACAGGATCTTCTGCTCATCGGGCCATGTCCCCTTTAGCTCCCTGAACATAAGGGAATGAGCCTGAGTTCTTGCAGAGCCTGAGTCTGTACTGAGCCTGAATCCCACCTGAGCTCCAGACACTTCCACATCAGGATGTGCCGTGGGCTATAATGCTTTCCCTGCAGGAACAGGGTCTTCTGCTCATCGGGTCACGTCCCCGTTAGCTCCGGCTGAGTGTTCTTCCTTTTCCTAGCTGTGCTCACCACAGGGCCTCCCCCCGTCCTCCTTCCTATAGACCTTGCATGCTGGAGTCTTTTATCCTCAGACCCCAGAAGGCGTCAGGGAAGGGTCCCGGTTTATCTGCTCGGGGCTGAGTGCCAGCTCAGTGCCCGGCTTGGAGCGACTCAGGCAGGGCGGGGGCAGATGAGAGGCAGGCGCTCCGGGTGGAGCAGGGGAGGGGTATGGAGTGTGCATGGGCGAGGCTCGATGGGATGAGCTGGAGATGCAGAATGGCAGGAGGCAGGCAGCACCACTTCTCGGGGGACCGCTGGCCACAGGACATGCTGGCCCGCCCTCAGCACAAGCAAGGCTGGCGCCCGGGCCGCTGCCCTTGGCTTTCAGCCGAGGCCTGGAGACTGAACTTGGGCTTTGGGTTTCCTCTTCGCCTAGTTGAAGCTTAGCACCCTGAGGGCTGTCTTTACCCACTGCAATGGGAAGAGAAGGGACCAACACCCAGGGAGCACTTAGGCCTCGCTGGGCATTGTGCCAGGGGCCTCATGTGTGCTTTATTTCGTGGACAGACGCATTTGTGGGGTGAAGGGGAGCCTTCTGCCCCAGCTCCCCTCTAAAGATCCCTTTCCCCTTGTGTAATACGGAACAAAATTTCCTCTAAAAACGCCCTTAGAGGGAGGTGATTTAATTCACCCAAGGATACTAGTGACCGGCAGGAGGTGCCCTCATCAAGAAGAGGTTTTGGCTGGGTGTGGTGGCTCACGCCTGTAATCCCAGTGCTTTGGGAGGCCCAGAGGAGAGGATCCCTCATGGCCAGGAGTGCGAGACCAGCCTGGGTAACACAGCAATACCCCATTTCTACAAAAAAATACAGATAAGAAAAATTAGCCAGGCGTGGTGGCACCTGCCTGTAGTCCCAGATACCGGGGAAACTGAGGCAAAGATTGCCCGAGTCCAGGAGGTCCAGGCTGTGGTGAGCCGTGATCATGCCGCTGCACTCCAGCCTGGGCCACAGAGTGAGCCCTTGATTCAAAAATAGAGAGGTTTTGTAGGGTGAATGGGGAGAAAGTGGTGTTCGGACTGAGTTCTCAAGGGTCCTGGAAGGGGAGCGAGGTTGCCGAGGAGGGAGGGAGGCCACCAAGACACAGGCAGGATCGAGCCCTGAACGCTTGCTGCTCTCCTACGCAAAGCCAGCCTTTCAGATCAACACACGAGGTCCAGGTCGAGCACACTACCCTGCACACAGGAGGCACCAGCACCTGGCTCCTGAGTGGAGGACCCTCCAACTCCTGCCGCAGGGTGGCTAACCCCGCAGACCTTCCAGAGAGTAAGGCAGATGGGTGGGGTGGCCCATCTGACTTCCATCAGATGCGGTTAAACGCTGAGCCGTGTGGGCAGCCCCGGGGCCACCTGTCAACGGAGCCACGAAGGGACACAAAAGCCAGTGAGCGGTGTGCTGGCCCCTCGGAGGGATGCTTGTCTAGGGGTTTAGACAGAAGCTCGTGCTTCTCCATCCTTTTCTGAGCGGGAGGGTGGGAAGGGCAACCTGCTGAGGAACCTGGCAGGCTGGGGCCCTGCACCACCTGCTGAGAGCGACCACCCCCCTCTGGAAGAGCCGCACGGTTGAGGGAGATGTGTCACGACTCAGGTGTCTTCTCCCGGGAGACCTGCGGAGGCCCGGGCTGCAGTGCCTGGGCCCAAAGCAGGACGGGGGCCCCTTTCTGTCCCAGCGGGTCACAGCAGTGCATCCTCGAGCACCCGGGAGCACAGGATGGGAGAAAAGAGGGAGTCGGGGGTGGGAGGGGCCGTCAAGACCACCAGGAACCACCCTGTGCTGGGCAGAAGGGGCCAACGCTGCAGAGAGCACCCCTGTTCCAGAGCGCCCCTCCCGGGAGGGTGGTGAAGGGGTTGGAAAGAGGAGGGGCACCATTTCTGGGTCTGAGCCGAGAAAGGCAGAGGGAATGCTTGGGGAGCCAGAGCACAAACATCTCAGAGGATCACGTCCGTCACTTGGGAAAGACCAGAGAGGAGGGGGACTCTGTGGGAGGCCTCGCCCTGCAGGCCACCGACGGTCAGTGGGTGATGCTGGCCTATCCCAAGTGTGGCAATCGTGTTTTGTTTTGTTTTGTTTTTGAGTTGGAGTCTTACTCTGTCGCCCAGACTGGAGTGCAGTGGCCACTCCTGGCCACCACAGCCTTAAGTCGCTGGGCTCTGGCGATCCTTCCGCTTCAGCCTCCCAAGTAGCCAGAACTACAGGCGTGTGCTACCACACCCGGCTAATTTTTTTGATTTATTGTAGAGATGAGGTCTCGCTAAGTTGCCCAGTCGGGTCTCGAACCCACGGGCTCAGGCAACCCACTCACCTCAGCCTCCCAAAACGTGGGATTACAGGCTGAGCCACTGACCCCGGCTGGCAACCATGTTTAATCGGGGGCGGACTTAGGAAGCAGCCCAGCACCTGCCACCATCACCGGGGTCTGGAGCGGCGGGTTCCTGGAAGCTTGAGGGGCAGCCTGCCGGGGCCTCCTCGGCCTCCAGCAGGCGGGCTGCAGCGCGTGGCCCCGCGGTGGCCCTGGCACCCACCCTCCCGCTTACCTCTTGGAGCTGAGCCTCCACGCCGCCTCCTGCACCCGGATTGCCGGGGACAAGGGGGGCCCGTGGCCCTCCACGGTGCTGACCGTGCTGGGGTAGCCGGCGGGGCGGGGGAGGCGGCCCAGGGCCGTGTTGTTGGCGTTGTTGATGTTGGCGTTGGAGCCGGTGGACGAGTAGCTGCTGGGGGTGAAGGTGGAATCCACCAGCTTCTCGTGGGAGGGCGACTCGGTGTCGCCCTGGCTGTTGCCCGCCTTGTTGATGTGCAGCGGACGCTGCGTGGTGAAGGTCTGGGGGAAGCCGCTCCGGCCGTCGCTTTGGTAGTAGCTGACGTGGTTGCCGAACAGGCCACCGGCCCTCTGTAGGCAAGACGGGAGGGTGGGTGGAGGAGAAGCCCCCCCAGCTGCCGCTTCTCCAAGGGAGGAGCCTGCCTGGTAGCCAGGTCCGAGGGGCGTGGGGCACGGGATGGCAGGCCTCCGGAGACGGACAGCCGTGCCAAGGGCCTGTGGTGTCTGGGGAACCTAAGGCCTCACAGCTCTGGGGTAGGGGCGAACCCCGATGCCCCCAGGCCCCCCGTGTCCCTCTGCGGTGAACCCAGGGGGTTGGAGTCGGGCAGGGGACTGCTGCCGGTCCACGAGCTGCCCTGGAGGTTCCTAGTGGACCCCTCGAAGATTGGGGTCATGTTTCAAGGGCATGTCTAGGATGGAAATCCCTAACGGCACATGGCGAGGGCTGAGGGCTGGGAAGGGGACCAGAAGATTCTACCCAAACTTTGAAAAGTGAAATCCAGTGGGTTCACAGAGCTAGAAACGGGACTGGCCAAAGAGTTTTACAGATGAAGAATTTACTGCGTGATGGCCTCCTTTCCCCTAGAGATTTTTAGAGATTTAAAATCAGGATTTTAGCCGGGCTCGGTGGCTCAGCCTGTAATCCCGTGCCTTTGGGAGGCTGAGGTGAGTGGATTGCCTGGGCCTGTGGGTTCGAGACCCACCTGGGCAGCGAGACCTCATCTCTACAATAAATCAAAAAATCAGCCGGGCGTGGTAGCGCATGCCTGTAATTCCAGCTACTTGGAAGGCTGAGGCGGAAGGATCGCCGGAGCCCAGCAGGTCGAGGCTGCGGTGGCCGGGAGCGGCCACTGCACTCCAGTCTGGGTGACCGAGTGAGACTCCAACTCAAAAAAAATAAAAAATAAAAAAAATAAAAATAAAATCAGGATTTTCATCCATGTTTAAAAATCACGGGCAAGGCTGGCCTCCTCCTCGATATCAGAATGTCCCTGGGCTTTGGCGACCGAGCCTGTGGTTTCTGGGGTCTCCTCTGGTGGTGTTAACGTGGTGCCGTGTCCCTGAGGCCATTCAGTGATGCATGTTTCCCGGCGATGAGGATGAGGATGAAGATGAGAGGACCCCCCGCGGAGGGGTCTAGCCTACACCCTGCATGTTCTACAGCTGGGAGTCTGGGCAGGGGTGGGAGGGCAGATGAGAGCAGGGCCCTGTGTGATCATGGTCCTTCACTTCTCCCACGCTTTGGAAGCATTTTGCACTAACTACCCTCGGGGTGGGGCAAGAGTTGTGGCATTCCGGCCCAGCGTCTAGTTTTTTCCATCGCAAGGGATGGCCAGCCTCAGTCTCTAGGACTGCGGGGGGGTCTCCAAGACCTGGAAAACACAGCTTTGTCTCCACAGGGCCCACGCCACTCAGCTCCAGCCCTAGGCTGCCGTGTGGGAACACAAGTTTGCGAGTGTCAGGTCTCCTGGGCTTTCCAAGAGAAGTCAGAAGTCGATTTTTACTTGAAGGCGCCCGATTTTCAAATATTGGCGAGCAAAACAGGCCGGTAGATGAGATGTGCCCCGGGGCGACCACTTTGCGACTTCTCATGTCGTTTTTTCCCAGGAAATCTTTCCCTCAGGAAAACAGCTCCTTGCCCGCTTCTCTGAGAGCCAGTGACACTGTGAGTGACCCCGTCCCTGGAGCCCTGACTTGGGGTGCAGTCGGGTTTGGAAAAGGCAGAGGGAGGAAGGGACAGCCAAGCAGGAAAAGTCTGGAGCGGGCCTCGGGGCGCAGACCTTTCTCGCTGGCCGTCCTCCGCAGAGCCCAGCCCACCTCCCTGGCTCCAAGCAGAACCTTACAAAGGTAAAGAGTGCACCGTGGCACCACCCACCCTGAAGATGTCGTCTTCGGAGGCAGCGGACACAGCCTCCTTCATGGCCTTGTCCAGCTCCTCCTCGGCGGTGAGGTCTCCAGAGATGGCCCGTCGGATCTCGGGCCCAATGTCATGCAGTGTGCGCAAGCCAGCCTGCAAACCAGAGGGATGTGTGAGGACCGGGGTGCCCTTCCGCCAAGCTTCCCAGCCAGCCATTGCCCAGGGCCAAGGCCTGTCCCACCAGGGCCCTGGCATCCTCCACCCAGCCAGCCAACCCTCCGGAAGGTATGCCCTCGTGCAAACCAGGGTCCAGGCTTTCCCTGGGGCCCACCCAAGAAGGATGGAGGGAAACTAGGAGGGGCTACCAGGGCTCAGGGCTGCCTCAGCAGAGTGCATGTGAGCTCTGGGCGTCTGTGACAGCGGGCAGGGCTGTGGAGGGTAGTGGGGGATATGGCAGGAGGGAAAGGCACATCACTCCCTCCTCACAGCCACCTTCAGAAAGGCCTGGAGCTCTAGAAAAGGTTCCTTCTGAAGGGTCTTGGCCTCCAGTCTACTGGGGAGAGACTGGAGCCCTGGTCGGAGGTCGGAGGAAGGGGACCAGGACTTTCCTTGGGATGCGAGCCCCTCACCTGCAGGGACAGGGCATTCCTCTGTGAGGGCTTGCCCACGAGGCCCTGTTCTTTGCGCTTCTTAAACTTCCGGAAGTACTCTTGGATCAGGAACGTGGCGTAGAACTTGCCGACGGTGACCTCATCATCTGAGATGCACCGAGAGAGGAGAGTGAATCAGAGGCCAGCAGGGGAATTCAGCTGGATTTCATTCATTCCTTTTCAGCATCCACACTTTCTTTAATTTTTTTAAATCTAATTTTTTTTGAGAGGTAGTGCATTTCCATGGCTCAAAAAAAGAAACATGCATAAAAAGGTGTAGGGTGAAAAGTCTCTCTCCCTCTACATCCACTATCTGCCTGGTCACCACTTTCTCTTGCTCTCTCTTTTTTAATGCCAAGGCAGCCTATGGTCAAAATAGGCTCCCTCCCTTGCTTTCCTATCCCCACTTAACTGATATTGATAACTCTTATTTGATTCCAATGCTCCAAACCTCCATATCAATTGACCAGTCCCCTAAGGGCACATGCCAAAGAGTTCTGCTTAGATAGTGAAGAAAGGGATTAGTGGAAAGTGTGTCCCTCCTGTTCAAGTTTGAGTTATTCTTTCTTTCTTTTTTTTTTTTGAGTCGGAGTCTCACTCTATTGCCCAGACTGGAGTGCAGTGGCACACTCACAGCTACCACAGCCTCCACCCACTGGGCTCAAGGGATCCTTCCACTTCAGCTTTCCAAGGAGCTGGAACTACAGGCATGCGCCACCAGGCCTGGCTAATTTTTCTTGATTTATTGTAGAGATGAGGTCTCGCCAAGTTGCCCAGGCTGGTCTGAAACCCTTGGTCTCAGGCAATCCTCTCGCCTTGGCCTCCCAAAGTGCTGGAATTACAGGCGTGAGCCACTGCACCCGACTGAGTTTTTCTTGCAAACCAGATTTGTCTTTCAAAAAAAAATCAGCCGGGCTCGGTGGCTCAGCCTGTAATCCTGCACCTTTGGGAGGCTGAGGTGAGCGGATTGCCTGAACCCGCAGGTTCGAGACCCACCTGGGCAGCGAGACCTCATCTCTACAATAAAAAAAATCAGGCGGGCGTGGTAGCGCATGCCTGTAATTCCGGCTACTTGGAAGGCTGAGGCAGAAGGATCCCCGGAGCCCGGCAGGTCGAGGCTGCGGTGGCCGGGAGCGGCCACTGCACTCCAGTCTGGGTGACAGAGTGAGACTCCAACTCAAAAAAAAAAAAAATCATACTGGTTTTTTTTGTATCTAGTGTCTTGTCTGTGTCCCTGCAGGGCTGGGCACCCAAGATGACACATGACATAATCAGTCTCTGTTTTGGGAGTGAACCAGAGAAGGGAGAAGCCATAAGTTCCCAGGGGCACATTTCACGCTGAGCATGGGACCCCTTTTTCCCCTGTCTTTGTGTACTTTGTGAAGGAGATTCAGTGGCCCAGGAGACAGCTGGGGGTTAGATCTCAGGGGTCGTGATGGTTTTCCTGGTTCCAGCTGTCTCTCGAGAATAGCCAGATCCACAGCCTTCCCTCCAGCAAGGGCCCTGTTTCCATGTGGAAGGGAAAACCCCCGGGACCCTTGTCCAGAGTAGTCAGGGAGGACAAACTTGGAGTTCTAAGCTCCCCCGGATATGGGTTCGAATCCAGAATCTGCTGTACTCTCCTGGTAATCTTGGATCAGCAACTGAGCTTCTAAGAACTTTAGTTCCTTGAGCAAACTTCATAGAAATGCTGTGAGGATTAAATTAGATAATGTCTATAAAACATCAGATGACACTGGGCCTATTTAGGAGATTTTTCACTGAGCCTAAGACCTGCTTTCCTTTCGGGAAGTGGTTCTCAATGGGGTGGTGATACTGCCTCCGAAGAAGTGCTGGGATGTTTTTTAGTCGACAGGGTGATTTGGGGGTGCTACTGGCATTAAGTGGCCCATTAAAGCACAGGTGTGCTTTGCCCAACAAATCACAGCTTTGCACTTTCACGGCTTTCAAGCGTCATGCCACACAGTCATGCCGGGACACCTGCTTATGAGGATCTGCACTAAGGGCCTCATCACATGTGAACACATTTTTTGCGTGGTTTTGGTACACCCAGAATCTTCCAAGAATACAACCACTGTGGAAAGTGACAGAAGAGTATACTTTGTATTGTTTGAACTTGACCAAGAGGGGTTCACATTTTAGAAAACTGTATCCCTCATGGTAATGCTTTTCATGGTATTCAAGTCACCTACCGTAACTGTCCCATGGTGGTCACTCTAGGTATGAGTATGTGTGTAGATATACACACTTATTTATTTACTCAGCCCTTATTTCAAAATGTCAAATACAAAGTGTTGGCAATATTCGACTTCTTTTAAACACAGACTAATTTATTACAAGTGGGTGCATGTTAATTATAACTCCTTGTATATCAAAAACATTTGCTTTTAATATATTTTACATTAGAGTTAATGCATTATATTAATGTTTTGGAAATTGTATGTGCAGGAAGGTTATATTATTTATGATTTTCATTCAGGATTATAGCAAGGACGGTAGAAACTATTTGTTCTAAGAAGAGGTTTGGGACTTGATAGAGTTGAGAAACACTGCTCTAGGAAAAAAAGAAATAATTTCAACCAAGTGAGGAAGAATCTTAGTTGATTCTTCTCCCATGGCCTTAGGGTAATCCTACAGCGCTCAGGTTTTCGGGAAAATCTATAGTCTGTGGCGTTTCCTTGGAAATTCTGCCAAGCCTCCAAGCATCAAGGGACTTTCCTGTCTTTTTGTGTAAAATGCAGGTTTGCACCAGATTTCCAACCTGGCAGCCTGGGTCCGAGCATCACACCCCAGTCCCTTCTAGCCAATAGGGCCTTTGAGCCCCATGGGAAGGGTCTGGAGAGAGCCTCCAGCAAGCCTCAATCTCCTGGGTTCAGGAGATCCTTCCTCCTCCACCTCCTGAGTAGCTGATGCTACAGTGCACATGACCACACCCGGCTAACTTTTTGGATTTTTTTGTAGAGAGAAGTGTCACTATGTTGTCTAGGCTGATCTCGAATGCCTGGGCTCAGGCAATCCTCCTGCCTTGGCCTCCCACAGTGCTGGGATGATCGACATGGGCCACCACGCCTGGCCACGTGTGTCCGCATTTCTTTTTTTTTGAGTTGGAGTCTCACTCGGTCACCCAGACTGGAGGGCAGGGGCCGCTCCCGGCCACCGCAGCCTCGACCTGCTGGGCTCCGGCGATCCTTCCACCTCAGCCTTCCAGGTAGCTGGAACTACAGGCGCGCGCTACCACGCCCGGCTGATTTTTGATTTATTGTAGAGATGAGGTCTCGCCAAGTTGCCCAGGTGGGCCTCGAACCCGCCGGGCTCGGTGGCTCAGCCTGTAATCCCAGCGCTTTGGGAGGCTGAGGTGAGTGGATTGTCCGCATTTTTAAAGGTGCCACCGCTGGAGGAGAGACAGACAGAGGGACCACGCGGCGCTGGGCAAGGGGAGGAGGTGGGGCCACCCTGGAAGCACTTACCACCTGCAGGGGGCACCACCTGGTCCAACAGCTTCATGCTTGTCCGCTTCCAGATCTTCTTGATGATTGCCCGCAACTCTTCGTTTGCTTGTTCTAAATTCCCTGAAGGGAGGGGTGCACAAGGCTGAGGATGATCCTTGGAGGGCCCTCTGAGGGCGAGGGCCCCTCTGGGTGGCATGGGAAACCACTGGTGGCCGCATCCTCCCCACACAGCCCTGACTCGCCCGTCCGTGTCTTTCTCTCCGCTTGGCTTCATGGCTCCTCCATCTTCCCATT
Source organism: Carlito syrichta (assembly GCF_000164805.1). Classification (NCBI taxonomy): domain Eukaryota; kingdom Metazoa; phylum Chordata; class Mammalia; order Primates; family Tarsiidae; genus Carlito; species Carlito syrichta. Next base: position 75,664 of record NW_007246540.1, read on the forward strand.
TTCCACCTCCTTCCTCTTCCCCGTTCTCTCCACCTTCCTTTCTGCCCCCTTCCTTCCCACCCGCCCGCCCAGGTATGGCTCAGGGCCTGCAGGGGTCCCTCTGCCTGACACTCCCCGCTGCAGGGAGAGTAGCTGAACACAGAGGATCAGAGGGAGGAACGATCTCTCTCACACAGGGGTACGTCTGTGTCAAGGGCGGTTCTGCCTTCCCAGTGTCCCGTGGGGAGGAGATGGCAAAACCTAACTGTGCAAGCCGAAATCAGGAGACGCTGGGTTCTGTGGTTTGGGATTTTCTCCAGGTCTACTTTCTGTGCTGGTGAAACAGGCCTACTTAGACACTTGTCCCAGGTAGCCTCTGGGAGCCTGGCCTTAGAGCAGTGAAGAGGGAGAACTGAGACTGGCCGCCGTCAGAGAGGATGTGGCAGGCAGGATTCTAAGATGGTCCCCAAGATATCCGCCCCCATGCCTCACCCCCCACCCCGGACTGTGAATAGGCTGAATTTTTACTGCGGTGATTGGTTCTGTTGTATGGTGCCTATGACCTTAAGATGGGGAGGTTATCTAGGCGGCCTGACCCAAGCATGCGAGCCTTTTAAAAGCAGAATTCTCTCCAGCTGGAAGCAGAGGAGGGGGTGAACGAGGTGGGCTTTGTCTGGCTCGGAAGAAAGCAAATGCCCGTGTGAGCTGAGCTCGAGGGGTGTGGTCCCTGGTCCACAGCTAGCAGGGAATGAGGGCCACAGACTCCCAATGGCAACAGATGGATTCCACCCGCAGCTGAATGAGCTTGGAGGTGCAGAATTCTCCAGAGTCTCCAGATGAGATCACAGAGCCTGGTCAGTATCCTGAATTTGGTCTTGTGGGACCCCGAGCAGAGAACCCTGCTACGCTATGACTGAACTTTCTGTTTTTTATTTTAATTTTTTCGAGTCGGGGTCTCACTCTGTCGCCTAGGCTAGAGTGCAGTGACACCATCACGGCTCACCACAGCCTCGACTTCCTGGGCTCAGGTGATCCTTCCGCCTCAGCCTCTCTCCAGTAGCGGGGACTACACGCGTGTGTCACCATGCCTGGTTAAATATTCGCTTTTCTGTAGAGACAAGGTCTTGCTATGTTGCCTAGGCTGGTCTCCAACTCCTCCAAAGTGCTAGGGTTTGAGGCGTGTGCCCCCATGCCCAGCCTCATGGCCAGACTTCTGACCTTCAGAACTGTGAGTTAGCAACTGGATATTGTTTTAAACAGAAAGTTTGTGTTAATTTGCTATGCAGCAACAGGAAACCAAACACAAGATGTTTACTGCCATTGCATAGAGGGGGCAGTATGGAATAGTGGCTGAGCGCTCTGATGTCAGATGGCCTGAGTTCAAATCCACCTCCGAGGTCACATGGAGAGCCAACAGGGGTGGATGCAACGGAGAGAGTGACGGACTCCTGAGTTCCTCGTCTGCACTTCAGATTCAAACAGAAATGGAGGCAGGAGACACCGCCTGAGCTCTCCAGAACAGAGGCTGTGGACTCCCCTCATGGGAAAGCTACATACTGGCTTCTGACACAGATAATGATGGGTCCTAATGAAGACAGTGTTCAAATAGACTTCCGTTCTGGGTTGAATAATGCTCCCCCCATTCATATCTACCTGGAGCCTCCAGATGTGACCTTAGTGGGACAAAGAGTCTACACAGGTGGAATTAGTTAAGACGAGGGCTTACTGGATTGGATGGGCCCTAAATTCAATATGGCGGGCATCCTTATGAGAAGAGGAGAAGACACACAGGGAGGGAGGCTGTGTGAAGACGAAGGCAGAGATGGAGTGACGCAGCCACGAGTCAATGCCCACCAAGCACCGCCAGCAACCTCCAGGAGCTGGAGACAGGAGAGGAACAGACTGGCCCTCCGAGTCTGGCTACATACTCCAGAAGGAGCCAGCCCCGTTGACACTGTAATCTTGGACCTCTGGTTTCCTGACCTGGGAGAGAATAACTTCATCTTGTTCTGGCCCACCCGTTGCTGATCATTTATTATGGCAGACCTAGGAAACAGAGTCATCTTCCGAAAGGACGTTCCCTATTTTTATCAGGCCTTAGTTTATTCTCATAATGGTCTATGTAACAGTGGATCTCCACTGACAATCAGCTCATATCAGCTAAGTATCTTATTTTATTTATTTATTTGGGTTAGGGTCTTACTCTGTTGCCCAGCTTGCTTGCCTGCCTGCCTTCCTTCCTTTTATTTGGGTCAGGGTCTCACGTTGTGGCCCAGCATAATTTATTTACTTATTTGGATCGGGGTCTCACTCTGTTGCCCAGTTTTGTTTATTCATTTGGGTGGAGGTCTCATGCTGTTGCCCAGTCTGGAGTGCAGTAGCATGGTCAGGGCTCATTGCAGCCTCCACCTTCTCGGCTCGGATGATCTTTCCGCCTCATCTTCCCAAGTAGCTGGAACTATAGACACATGCCACTACGCCCACTAATTTTGTGGTAGAGGCGCTATGTTGCCAAGCTGGTCTCCTGGGCTTGAGCAGTCCTCTCCTCTCGGTCTCCCAAAGTGCTGGGATTACAGGCTGAGCCACCGAGCCCGGTCGACCTATTTTATTTTTTAAAGATTGGCTCATGGGTTCGACACGTATCTTTCTGGATTAGTTCTTGTTTCCCTTCATTTCAGATGTTTCTACTACTCTGGAAGGGTCCAACTGAGGGATGGCACTGCTTTGGGTTATTCGGTGAACTCCCTTCCCAGATGTCATCACCTTTCTTTAGTCTACAAATGAAGCAGCAGAAGTAGAGACAGAGTAAACGGCTTGAGCTTGTGTTATTGGCGAGAGCAAGACTCAGACTCAAGCTTCCAGCTCCCTGGGCAGGTCTCCTTCTGCTGTTCGGGAGGAAAACACCAACTGGTAGCCTTAGCTCTAAGATGGAGATGTAGGCAGGGGAAAGAAAACATCCTGCTGGTCTCATCTGTGTTTTCTGTAATTACTGTTCCGATGGGGTTGAATCATCTATGCAGCTGTTTTCTTTTTTTTCCCTTGAGTTGGAGTCTCACTCCTTCGCCCAGTCTGGAGTGCAGTGGCATGCTCACAGACACCCCAGCGTCGACCTTCTGGGCTCCAGTAATCCTTCCGCCTCAGCCTTCCAAGTAGTCAGAACTACAGACACATGCTACCACGCTCGGCTATTTTTAATTTTATTGTGGAGATGAGGTCCCGCCAAGTTGCCCAGGCTGGTCTCGAACCCATGAGCTCAGATGATCCGCTCTCCTCGGCCTCCCAAAGTGCTGGGATTATAAGCTGAGCCACCGAGCCCGGCCTGCAGTTGGTTTTAAATGCAGGGGCCCCATTCTCAAGATTTAGATCCAGGAGATCCAGGCAGGTGCTTGGAACTCAGTATTTTCTGTTTGTTGTTTTTTGAGTCGTGGCCTTACCATGTCGTTCAGGCTGGAGTGTAGTGGCACAGTCGTGGCTCATTGAAGCCTGGACCTCCTGGGCTCAGGTGATCCTTCTGACTCAACCTCCAGAGTAACTAGGACTACAGGTGTGCACCACCATGCCCAGCTAATTTTTTTGACTTTTTGTAGAGACGAGGTCTTGCTATGTTGCCCAGGCTGGACTCGAACTCCTGGGCTCAAGTAGTCCTCCTGCCTTGGGCTCCCAGAGTACTGGAATCGCAGGCATGAGCCACAGTGCCCAGTCAGGATTCAGTGTTTTAAATGAGCAGCATCAGCTGACCCTGAGACAGGCGGCCTCAAGAACACTGTAATAGGCTGGACGCTCCTGGAGCAAAATGGCGTCTTCTCAGGTCCATTTTACATAGCCTTTCCACAGCGTGGTTCAGAAACACTTGTCAGTGACAAGGACAGCAGAGTATCTTAGATCAGGCTGCTGCTACAGAGGACGCCTCTTGCAATCTAGAAGTTCCCTCCAGATGGCTGCAGCCCAGATAACTGGTGCAGCACAGGTGAGATCTGAACCCTCACCTGTTGGCCGACTGAGCACCTTGTGCCCACACCTCGTATCACACAGCCTGCACCTTTGTATGCAATGACCTCCGCCATGGCCACTGCTTGTCACTGTGTCCCCCTCCTAACACATGTCTTCCCAGCACGGGCTCTTTTAATTAATTACTTATTATTCTTTGATTTTTTTTTTTTGGTAGAGACGGGAGTCTTGCTATGTTGCCGAGGCCAGTCTCGAACTCTTGGGCTCAAAGAATCCTCCCGCCTCAGTCTCCCACAGTGCTGGGATTACAGGCATGCGGCACCGTGCCTGGCTAGGTCCTTTTAATTTAAAATAGAGTTGAACATTTGGGAGACCCAGCTGTAGCCAGTATAAGTCCATTTATGGGACTTGGTCGGGCTTCAGGTTATACCCATCGCCTCCTGATTTTTGAACTGTACCCTATGACCTCAAGATATCGTCTAGAATCATTCTTAGGGTTTGATGGAAGGCTAGAGATCAAATTAAATAAGCCAGAGGAATGAGGTCATTCAAGAAGCAAAAAAAGTCATGAGCAGGCCAGGCCTCTGTGGAATTCCAGATTGTGTATCATCCGTGATGATACACAATCCCTGAGACAGGATGGTCCCCTGAACAAGTTGCAGGCCGCTGAGTGGCTTTCCCAGTGCCCACGGGTGCCCTTACCTTCTGTTTTGATCCTCAGAGCCGTCCTGACCAGGGCAAACAGGGTGGCATTGAACATGACTGTCCCGTCACTGTTCAGAGGCATGTTCATGGAGACCAGGCGCTGCAGAGGAAGAGGGGATGGGCAAAGCTGGTGAATACAACAGACAGTTCTCAAAGGACCTGAGGCAGGCGGACGCTGTGGGGAGACTCGAAACTTGCATGGGTGCTGTTGGGATCGGGTGGAGTGTGAAATGGGTCACTGGGATGCACTGAAACCTTTCCTGGGGATAACCTCAGCCTTGACACACATGTCCTCATTAGACCCTCCCTTCCCCAAAAGGAGATGCTCACCCAGCCTCACACCCTGCTCCTGTGTCTGCGCAGGTAAGCAGATATACTCACCACTGGCAGCAAAAAACAGCCACACGCCAGCATTTGCTGGGAGCCCACCTCCCAGCTGCTGGGCAGCAGCCATCCCAAACTTGGATAAGAGAAGGAATGACCGGGGGTTTGCTTGCAGGAGATGCAGTATGTCCTCTTTTCATATATATAATATATATAATGTGTATGTGTGTGTGTATTTGAGTCGAGTCTCACTCTGTTGTGCAGAGTGAGTGCACAATCATAGCTCACTGCAGCTTTGACCTCCTGGGCTCCAGCCCAGGCGATCCTTCCACCCCAGCCTCCTGAGTAGCTTGGACTACAGGCATGCACCACCATGTCCGGCTAATTTTAAAATTTTTTTGTAGAGACAAGGTCTCACTAAGTTGACCAGGCTGTTCTCAAACTCCTGGGCTCAAGTCATCCTCCCACCTCAGCTTCCCAAAGTACTGAGATTATAGGCCTGAGCCAGATGGTAACTTAAGGGTCCTTCCAGCTCTAAGCTCTCAGACTTTATAAAGGAACATGACTGAACAGAACTCGCACTGGGACATGAATGCCTCATGTCCCACTGAGCCTTGAGACCAGTCCTGAATAAAGGACTCATTCAGCTCATCAGGCTGCATCCTCCAGGCATCCTGGAGACTTCCCGGCCTAGGGTGGGCAGGTTAGGAGTCCTTTTCCTGGGTCAGAGGTCCATTAGACAGTCCATGCATTGGCTTCGGGGATCTGTGAGCCCTAAAATTACTAAAACACTCAGTGGGAGAGGGGGCATGACTTCTTTTTCCACAGTGAAAAAGATATTTTCTGCATGGAGCCGAAGCAGAAGCTTGCTGACACCGGGTAGGAGTGTATCGCCCTCTTTTCTCCTTCCCAGTCCTAAGATGGGCTCCCTTTGCACTGTGCTTTGGTGTGGAGCCAGCTGCACATGCCAGGGTCATGATGACAACACGCGGATGGAGCCCATCATGGTGTCCGCGCCAAGGACGGGGTCAAGGGTGCTGTGCCTCAGCTCACATGGTGTCCTGTTCATCTCAGTGTCAAGAAGGGTCACACACTTCCTGAGTGGCTGAGTCTTTCTGAACTTTGAGGACAGTGCGAACTGTATAGTGGCCCAGGCTGCAGCCTACCTAGCTGGAGGTTGCCACAGATGCATTTCAACGCCTCCAGGCTGGACTCCTCCCCTACCATAATGCTTTTACCTTGCATTTAATTTGTGCTTCTTTTTTTCTTCTATTTTTTTGTATACCCTTGGAAATCTCCTCAAATCTGTTTTGGAGTAAAGTGGAGGCACAAAATGAGAAAAAAAATGGAGTAAGTCAGGGCACAGGTAGAAAGTCCTGTGTCCCTTCCACTCTCCATTTCCCACGGGCTGAGTATCCACAGAGCCTGATCTTTTCGCCATTTGTATCTCTTCCTCTCTACGGAAGTTCTCTGGTTTCATTTCCTCCAACTCTTTGTCAGCTCAACACTGTGAGTCAAGAAAGGCAGGGGTGGGAGTTGAAAGAAGAGGGGGCCGGACTCGGTGGCTCAGCCTGTAATCCCAGCCCTTTGGGAGGCCGAGGCGAGTGGATTGCCTGAATCCGCAGGTTCGAGACCAGCCTGGGCGACTTGGTGAGACCTCGTTTCTACAATAAATCAAAAAATTAGCTGTGCGCAGTAGCGCGTGCCTGTGGTTCCAGCTACTTGGAAGGTTGAGGTGGAAGGATGGCTGGAGTCCAGCAGGTCGAGGCTACGGTGGCCGTGAGTGTGCCACTGCACTCCAGCCTGGGCAACAGAGTGAGACTCCGACTCAAAAAAAAAAAAAAGAAAGAAAGAAGGGGAAGGGCGTGGAATGACACTCTTTTTTGGGTCATGGACTCACTAAGGAAGCTCATAAAAGTGACATACCCCCTCTCCCACCGAGTGTTTTAGTAATTTGGCTTACAATTTTAGGGCTCACAGATCCCCGAAGCCAATGCACGGACTGTCTAATGAACCTCTGACCCCAGGAGAAGGACTCCTAACCTGCCCACCCTAGGCCGGGAAGTCTCCAGGATGCCTGGAGGATGCAGCCTGATGAGCCGAATGAGTCCTTTATTCGGGACTGGACAGACACAAGGCTCAGTGGGACGCGAGGCATTCATGTCCCAAGGCGAGTTCTGTTCACTCGTGTTACTTTATAGAGCTTGAGAGCTTAGAGCTGGAAGGACCCTTAAGTTATCATCTGGCTCAGGCTCGTTTCTGTTTTTTTAAGTTGGGGTCTCACTCTGTCATACAGGCTGGAGTGCAGTGGCACAAGAACACTGCTCACCACAGCCTGGATCTCCTGGGCTCAGACCGTTCTCCTGCCTCAGCCTCCCAAGCAGCTGGGACCAAAGGTGCTCATCACCATGCCCAGTTATTTTTTTGATTTTTTTTTGGTAGAAATGGGACTCTCACTATGTTGCCCAGGCTGGTCTTGAACACCTGGGCTCAAGCACTCCTCCTGCCTCAGTCTCCCAGAGCGCTGGGATTACAGATGTGAGCCACTGTGCCCAGGTAGGCTCGTTTCTTTAGGTTTATAAAATATTGTCTTCATTCCCTTCAAGGATCGGTGGCCCGACCAAAGTCACAAGACAAACGGGCATCTCGCCTCCCATATTTTCTCTCTTTCTCCCATGAACCCAGGTCATCTCTTACTTTGCAAGCCACGCGGTGAGGGCACAGCTTCCCGAAACCCAGGGGGGGCTGAATCCGGCGGAGGAGGGTCACCACATCCAGGTGTTTGATACGGCCCCTAGGACAGGAAGGAGGGGAGGGAAAGGGCCGTCAGAGGGCCACGGTCTCTGCCAGCAGCCTAGGACTCGTGCCTGAAGGGTGGAACATCCACAGTGTGGCCCTATTGATCAAACTCAGCGCAGAGTTGCTGAATTGTGTGGTACATCCCCAAACCCAATAGACACATGTTTAGATTTTTTTTTTTTTTTTTTGAGTTGGAGTCTCACTCTGTCGCCCAGACTGAAGTGCAGTGGCCG
>NW_007246540.1:83671-89432 GCF_000164805.1 Carlito syrichta
GCCCAGACTGGAGTGCAGTGGCCGTTTCCGGCCACGGCAGCCTCAACCTGCTGGGCTCCAGTGATCCTTCCACCTCAGCCTTCCAAGTAGCCGGAATTACAGGCATGCGCTACCACGCCCGGCTGAATTTTTTTTTTCAATTTATTGTAGAGATGAGGTCTCGCTGCCCAGGCGGGTCTCGAACCCGCAGGCTCAGGCAATCCACTCACCTCAGCCTCCCAAAGGCGCGGGATTACAGGCTGAGCCACCGAGCCCGGCTCACATATTTAGATTTTAAAGAAGATTTCTGTCTGTGCTATGTTCGAGGTGGAAGGGCTTTTAGTAGCACAACTGAATTCTCAATATGTACATACTGATTCAATCAACCAACCACCCGACACAAAAGTGTTGCTAAGTGTCAATTAAAATATGATCGATTCATGAGGGTATCCTTAGACTAGAGGCAGGAGTGGAGTCAGTATCTTCCTGGCTCTAGTTATCCTAACTTGAGCACTTAATAGTTCTTCCCGATACTAGGTTGTCCCACCCTTTCAATCAAGTGAATAGAACAGACATATTCTCAACTTAGTCAAAGGTGCCTGGTCTCCTCTGCTGGCCTCTGACTCTTAACTCTTGACCCTGCACCCTGGGTGCAGTTCAGTGTTTCTAGTGGATGGATCTACCCACTTTCAATCCATCCTGAGCCTCTCCTGCAGGCGGGGTCGGTCATACCCTCTCTTGGCTTGGGGAGTCAATTGGGACTTCTCCCTGGGAACTCACTTGGCTTCAGGGTCATACTCTGCCCAGATCCTTTTAAACTCATCCAGGTGGTGGGGACCCAGGATGGACCAGTCCCTTGTCAGGTAGTCAAAGTTGTCCATGATGACAGCCACAAAGAGGTTGATGATCTGCAGAGAACAGTTCGTACAATGACATGCTCTGAGATGACCTTCCTACACACCTGCCAGCCAGTGCCCATGCCCGGCAGAAGCCAGCAATATGTCCTACCAGCCTCAGAACATGGGTCTCTTGGATATAAGCTTGACAGTGTCCTTGAGAGAGGTGTGGGATAAACCCACGCACGGGCAGGACAGCTTCCCTCATTCCGAGCTGCTGTGCAGGGGTGCCCAGATGGGGGTGTCAGGGACTTTACCCCCTTTGCCACTCCTAAGCAAGGTGTCAAAAAATGTAAGTTCCTTCACAGCAACCTGGATGGACTTAGAGCCTATAACACTGAGCGAAACAAAGGACTAAGTATCACATGTTCTCACTCATAAGCGGACCTTGAACAATTATTATAATACTGTAAGAAAAAGATTGGCAGTGATGGCAATCTCCGGGGGACGGGGGAGGGGAGGACCTCATCTACAAGGGTACCTGCATAATGAACATTTGTCTTTCTAACCCTGAATGGTATCCCACACCTTTACAGTTAAAAAATTAAAAGCAAAATAAGCTCCCTCTAGGTCTTCACATGTCCCCTTTGCTCTCTGGCATGACGCCACCGTGACAAGAGCCAAGACGTGGCAGGGTTCACTCTGGCCCAGGGCTCTCTACCCTGATCCCAGCATGGCTGGGCACTCCTGCTAACTTTTGAGTCACCTCTTCTGCTGGGGTTACTCTGACCGTAGGCCGCAGGGACTGGGGCCCAGGCCACCCTGGAAGTGCGCGCTCATGGCCTGTGGCGACGGGTCCCCCCTTGGCTTACCAGGAAGGCACAGAGCATGTAGAAGCTGATGAAATAGAAGACGGCGAAACTGCTGCCACATGGCGTCTCCCCTTCTGTGCTGTTGCTGGGCTCGGACTCCGGGGCACACTTCTTGCCTGGCATGCAGGCCAGCATGATGTCCTGCCAGGCCTCGCCCGTGGCACACCTGGAGGGGAGACGGAGAGCCCACACCCATGCAGCCAGTCCTACAGGCGTGGAAGCTCTCCCACATCCTTCCTCACCCCCTTCCCTCTCCTTCCCCAGAGCGAATTACTCACATGAACTTGATGTTCCCTGAATACTGTGATACATTCACTTAATATGTAAACACACACATATATATTTTTTGAGTTGGGGGTCTCTCTCTGTCTCCGGGCTGGAGGGCAGTGGCATAATCACAGCTCACTGCAGTCTCGACATCCTGGACTCAAGGAATCCTCCTGTCTCAGCCTCCTGGGTAGCCGAGACTGAGGCATGCGGCGCCACACCCGACTAAGTTTTCAAAATTTGTTTTTGTAGAGATGAGGTCTTGCTGTATTGCCCAGGCTAGATTCGAACTCCTAGGCTCAAGCAATCCCCCTGCCTCAGTCTCCCAAAGTGCTAGGAGGATAGGTGTGAGCCACTGTACCCAGCCAGTATTATTTGGAATATTTTAATTATTTTTATTTTTTTAGAGTCAGGGTCTTGCTCTGTCAGGTTGGAAGGCGGTGGCATGACCATAGTTCACTGCAGCCTCGACCTCCTGGGCTCGAGTGATCTCCCCGCCTCGATTTCTCTCAAGTAGCTAGGACTACAGGCATGCACCACCACCACACCTGGGTGATTTTTTTTTTTTTTTTTTTGGTAGAGATGGGGTTTCACTGTCTCCCAGGCCAGTCTCAAACTCCTGGGCTTAAGCAATCCTTTTGCCTCGGTCTCCCAAAATGTTGTGATTACAGGCAGTGAGCCACTGCAACTGGCCTCTTCAATGTTTTAAAACTTTAAACTGTAGCAAAATGTAATCTTTCTGAAAATGTACTCTTTTTGCAGTCCATGTGAAGTTTTTGAGAGCTAGCCCTTTGGATGTATTAGAACTCTAGCTCATTCACCTTCACTACTGTACAAGAGTATGCTTTGTGAGCATACCATTACAAAAATCCACTCTCCTATTAAGGGACATTTAGGTTTTTCTTTTGGCTATTACTACTAATGCTGCTGTAAATATGGAGGTCTCCATCGTGGGTATTTGCTTAGGAGTGGAATTGCCAGCAGAAGGTACATGTGTCTTCATTTTTACTCAATATTCCATGTTCTCCAAGTGTCTGTCCAATTTAGACTCTCATCATCAGTGTAGGAGAAATGTCACTACTTTACAGACTTATCAACTCTTGGTGTTAGTGAATTTTAAAAAATATTGTTGCTCACATCCTATGATGGATATGAAATGATATTTCACTGCTGTTTTCATTTGGTTTTAAAATGATTTAGTGGGTTGAGAATTTAGACTTCTGTTGAATTGCATGCTCATATTTTTGCTTGTTGACTCATGGGCTGTCTTGTTCATTTGCAGGGTGCTGTAGATAGCCTTTATATTAATCCTTTGCTAGTTACATGCATTACAAGTATATAACAGTCTGTGGCTTGTCTCTAGCTTTACTCATGGCATATTTTGGTGAATCTAAGTTTTCCATTTCAATGTGGCCGAATGTATAGTTTTTTTCTCTATGTTTTTTGCATCTTGTTTTAAAAAATCCTTCCTTATTCTAGGTCCTAAAGACATTCTCTTCTATATTCTACTAAAGACGCGAAAGTTTTGTTTTTCACAATAACTCTTTAGCCTGGAACTTATTTTCATCTTTGACATAAGGTAAAAATATGCGTTTATCTTTTTCTGTATAGGTAACCAATTTTACCAACATTATTTATCAAACAGTACATCTTTACCTGCTTATTTGAAACATCGCTCACATAATCTGTGTTTCAATAGGTGTCTGGCTTTAGTGCTGGTCTTTCTATCCGATTCCATAGGTTCGTTTGTTTTTCTTGGTGCTAATATTCCATGTTGTCTTAATTGCTACAGTATTATAGTAGTGTGAGTCCTTCCAGTTTGTTGTTCTTCAAAACTTGTCTTGGTTATTCCTTTTCTTTTTTTCATAGACACATTAGAATTAGTTTGTCAAGTTCTATAAATTAGCTTGTTGAGAATCTTACTGAAATTGAATTAACAGATTCTCTTACTGAGAATCTTGCTGAAATTGAGGAATCCCGACATTTTTATATTAAGTGTCTCGTCAGAAACATGACATATCTCTCCATTTATTTTGTTGCACCCCCCCTTTTATTTTGGAGTCAAGGGTCTCACCGTATTGACCAGGCTGGAGTGCAGTGGCATGATCACGGCTCACCACAGCCTCCAATTCTTGGGCTCAAGTGATCCTCCCACCTCAACTGGGACTACAGGCACATGCCATCACTCTTGATTTTTTTGTAGAGACAGAGTCTCACTATGTTGCCTAGGCTTGCTGTACATTTAAAATGGTACAGTTTAAAAGTTATACTTTAAAAGTTATATTAGTCTGCTGCTGATATAGAAGGCATACAACTGACTTCATCTACAGATTTGTTGAACTCTTGTTAGTTATAGCAATTTATCTGTTGTTTCTCTTTTATATTCTAGACAGGAAAACAATTTTGTTTTGGCATCCAAATTTTGCTCTCCAATTCTTCTTCTTTTTGAGTTGGGGGTCTCACTCTGTTGCCCAGGCTAGAGCGTAGTGGCATGATCATTGCTCATTGCAGCCTTAACTTTCTGGGCTCAGGCAATCCTTCTGCCTCAGCTTCCTGAGTAGCTGGGACTACTGGCGCACGCCATCATGCCTGGCTAATTTTTTAAATTGTTGCAGAGATGAGGTCTTACTGTGTTGCCTAGGCTGGTCTCAAACTGGGCTCAAGCGATTCCCCCTACATCGACCTCCTGAAATGCTGAGATTACAGGTGAGAGTTACCAAACCTGGCTCCCTCTTCAATTCTTGATTTTTGATTTATTTTTCTTATCTTTTTGCATTGGGGAAAACTTACAGTATGCTATTGACTAGAAAAAATGAGAGCATAAGATCTTGTCTATTATAATTACTAATCAGTTATTACCAGTACAAGAAAATGATCATTTTTCTTTGTCAAGTTTTCACCTTATTGATCCTATTAGTTATTATAAATGGTTTTTAGTTAATATGCTTAGATTTTCTACTTGGATTAGCTTGTCGTTTGCAAACAATGCTAGTTGTGCGCACATATTTTCATATTTATAACTTTTTGTCTTTTTTGCTCTTTGTTACTGGTACTAACCTTATAATACTCTATAAGATAAGGAGGTTTTCTACCTCTTTCTGTTCCTTAAACATGTTTATAACAGAGAAATGATCCCTTTCTTGATAATTTGATAGACCTAACAAATAAAATTTTGGGTCTTAGGCCTTTTTAAAGGCTAACATTTTGACTGCCCAAAATTTCTTTTAGAGTCAGGGTCTCACTCTGTCACCCAGGGTGGAGTGCAGAGGCATAATCCTGAATGACTGCAGTCTTAAACTCCTGGGTTCAAGTGATTCTTCTGCCTTGGCTTCCCAAAGTGCTGGGATTAGAGGTGTGAGTCACAGCACCCAGCTATTACTATAATTTAAAAAAATTTATTCTTAAGAAAATTTTTATAATTCATATTTCCTACACAAAAACATCTTTTGTTTAGGTTTTTTGGCATACACTTGTTTATAATATTCTCTCTCTCTCTTCTTTTTTTTTTTTGAGGCCTGATTTTATTTACTTGTTATGCTTAGAAAATTTTATTTTTGACTGGATTCAGAAGCTCTCAGAGAGGCCAGCCTTCATCTCTTGGCCGTCTGTTCTTGGCATTTTTCTGGGCTTCCTCCATTTTCTTGGCCTCAAACCTGGCCGATTCCTTGGCTTCTTCCTTTTTTTTTCCCCTCAATATGCTGTTTCTTCAGAATAATACATCAGCATCAAGATGCTGAATCTGGGGTGCTTTGGTCCTAGGTTTCTTCTTTGTTTGGGGGCTTTTTTTTTTTTTTTACAATGTACTGG
>NW_007246540.1:89630-91105 GCF_000164805.1 Carlito syrichta
ATTTTTATTTACTGTAGAGATGAGGTCTCGCCAAGTTGCCCAGGCGGGTCTCGAACCCACGGGCTCAGGCAATTCACTCACCTCAGCCTCCCAAAGGCACGGGATTACAGGCTGAGTCACTGAGCCCGGCTTTTCTTTATATTTTAAACTTTTATTTTTTGTATAGATGGGGTCTTGTTATGTTACCCAGGCTGGTCTCGAACTCCTGACCTCAAGTAATCCTTCCGCCTCTAACTCCCAGAATACTGGAAATACAGGCATGCGCTACCATGCCCCGCTAACACTATCTTCTTTAGAGAGAGTGAAACGGTTTCAGATTGTGCCATCTCTTTTGGGCCCCAGGTGACGAGGCCCAGTAATACCAGTCAGTCCAGGGATATCCTTCCCTCCTTTTCTTATAATAACCAAATTGAATTGAGAACACTCCTTTTGGCATTCACCGTGCAACCCTGAATAGATTTATGCTGTCTTTCTTCAGTTTTCCTTGTTCTCTCACGGGAATACCCCTTACGCACTCGCAGGTGGACACGCCATGGGTCAAGACACTTCTTCAGAAACCTTGTTGCCATTCATACTGTTGATTCAGACCCCGTCACTCTGCCACTTCTCACCCAGAATGTCAGCAGCAATGCCTGTGGCCGTGTTCTTCTCCTAAAAGGCACAGCTTACATTCACTGTCTACTTCACTGCATCTCTGGCTGTCTCTGGCTGGGAAGGAAATCTTCCTCTTCATCTTGAAGTAGTTGGCCACCTTTAAGGTGCCACAAAACAGGAGTTTTGTCATTCTAAAACTCCCTTCATGTCTGTAATCACGCTGCTTTTTGCATGCCTGATGCCATGTCTCTTTTAAAAAACTGGATTTGATGATGGTTTGTCTATTGAGTGGTCTTTTTAAAGAATAAGCTTTAGGGCTTACTGGTAAAATCTATTTTGCTTTATATTATATTTTGATATTTTAACTTTATTAATTTATTTTTGAGTTGAAGTTTCACTCCGTCGCCCAGGCTGGAGTGCAGTGGCATGCTCACAGCTACCCTAGCGTCGACATGCTGGGCTCTGGCCACCCTTCCGCCTCAGCCTTCCAAGTAGCTGCAACTACAGGCATGAGTCACCATGCCCGGCTAAATTTTTGATTTACTGTAAAGATGAGGTCTCACCAAGTTGCCCAGGCTGGTCTCGAACCCGTGGGCTCAGGCAATCTACTCGCCTCGGTCTCCCAAAGTGCTGGAATGATAGGCTGAATGACCTGCTTTATATTTTATTAATGTAGGTTTTTATTTTTATAAGTGCATTCTCCATATGTGATTTTGCTATTCTCTTTCTTATCTATTGGTTTATTTTGCTATTCTTTTTCTTATCTATTGGTTTATTTAATGTAGATTGTGCCGGGCTCGGTGGCTCAGCCTGTAATCCCGCGCCTTGGGAGACTGAGGTGAGTGGATTGCCTGAGCCTGCGGGTTCGAGACCCGCCTGGG